>NC_084564.2:587500-610000 GCF_033978685.3 Nerophis lumbriciformis
GTTTAAGTCGGGGTCCACGTTAATCAATTCATGGTACAGATATACAATATACAGTTTTAGGGGTGTGCGAAAAAAGCAGATATACAATATACAGTTTAGGGGTGCCCAAAATGTAGATGTACAATATACAGTTTTAGGGGTGTACAAAAAAGCAGAAATATTATATACAGTTTCAGGGGTATACAAAAAAGCAATCATGCAATATACAGTTTCAGGGGTGTAAAAAAAAAGCAGAAAATGAATATACAGTTTCAGGAGTGTACAGAAAAGTAGATGTACAATATACAGTTTTAGGGGTGTGCGAAAAAAGCAGAAATACAATATACAGTTTTAGGGGTGCACAAAAAGGCAGACATGTAATATACAGTTTCAGGGGTATACAAAAAAGCAATCATGAAATATACAGTTTCAGGGGTATAGAAAAAAGCAGATATACAATTTACAGTTTTAAGGATGTGCGAAAAAAGCGGATATACAATATACAGTTTCAGGGGTGTTCAAGAAAAAAAGATATATTATATACAGTTACAGGGGTATACAAAAAACAGACGTTTAATATACAGTTTCAGGCCTATACAAAAAGAGCCGAAATGTAATATACAGCTTCAGGGGTGTACAAAAAGAGCCGACATGTAATATACAGCTTCAGGGGTGTACAAAAAGAGCAGACATGTAATATACAGCTTCAGGGGTATACAAAAAGAGCAGACATGTTATATACAGTTTCAGGGGTATACAAAAAAGCAATCATGCAATATACAGTTTCAGGGAATAGAAAAAAGCAGATACACAATATACAGTTTTAGGGGTGTACAAAAAAAGCAGATACACAATATACAGTTTTAGGGGTGTACAAAAAAAAGCAAACATACAATATACAGTTTTAGGGGTGTACGAGAAAAGCGGATATACAATATACAGTTTCAGGGGTGTACAAGAAAAACAGATATATTATAAACAGTTTCAGGAGTATACAAAAAACAGACGTTGAATATACAGTTTCAGGGGTATACAAAAAGAGCACACATGTAATATACAGTTTTAGGGGTGTACAAAAAAAGCAGATATACAATATACAGTTTTAGGGGTGTACAAAAAAGCTAATTTATAATATACAGTTTTAGGGATGTACGAAAAAAGCGGATATACAATATACAGTTTCAAGGGTGTACAAGAAAAATAGATATATTGTAGACAGTTGCAGGGATATACAAAAAAACAGACGTTTAATATACAGTTTCAGGGGTATACAAAAAGAGCAGACATGGAATATACAGTTTCAGGGGTATACAAAAAGAGCAGACATACAAGCTGTGTCCCAATTCAGGGTCTGCATCCTTCGAAGGGCGAATTTGAAGGCGGCTTACGTCACAACGCTGCGTGAAGGCTGTCCCAAGTCATTCACATTGGAGGCTCCTCCAAATGCAGCCCACAAATGCGCCCTCTTTTTCCCTGCATTCTGACCATGCACCGCCACTATCCTTCCTGGCCTCACATATCCCAGGATGCTTTGCACGCCGTTGTTCAACCCGGATCTTTTTGACCATGTCGGCAAATGCAAGCAGCGAAGACACTTTCAAAAGTATGTATCCTCCGCAGGCTACACTGTCCCATTTAACAACGGGTGACGCATCCTTCGGAGGGGCCTCCGAAGGTGCAGCCTTCTGAGGCTGCGTAGGCCGGGTCCTCCCAAGGATGCAGACCCGGAATTGGAACACAGCTACAATGTACACTTTCAGGGTATACAAAAAGAGCTGACATGCAATATACAGTTTCAGGGGCATAGAAAAAAGCAGACATACGATATACAGTCTTAGGGGTGTGTAAAAAAGCAGACATACAATATCTGAATGTATATTTTATTATAACAACAAACTGTTTGTTGCTTCTCTTGGACTGTTTTTGTTTGTGTGCACTACCTGTGTTTATGTGTTGGCGTGACCGCTGTCAACACCAGTTTTTAGGATGGGAAAAAATGGTATAATGTAAACTTAGTAATTGTGCAAACATAGACAGTTTTAACACAATTATGGTCTTTTAAACCGCTAATGAAGGAATTGCGTGTGAATGTTCCAATGCTGAAGTTGAAGTGAAATGCTGACAGAAAGTAGTATGAATGTGAGAATAGTTTGAATGTTGGAGAGTTTGAATTTCCAGTAAAACCGGAATTTGGTTTGGAACTTGGGAAAGTGTTAGTTTAAAATGTCCAGGATGAGGGGAATGTGTTGATGCTGGAATGGTTTGAATAGCTTGAAAAATGTGGGAATTGTGCAACTCGGAAAACTGTCCCATTCATTTCAATGGGAACTTCCTGGAAATTTGGAAAAGCATGATTTTTTTGAAAATGATTAGGAGCATGAATGGTATTTAAATTGTTTGGTGTTTAAATCAGTCAAGAAATGTTGAAGTAGGAACTTTTTTTTTTAATTGAAAAATGGTATTAGGGAATTTCGGGAAAACTGGGATTTTTTTCAAGTTCTTAAACCTACTTGGTTTTTTGTCCTGACTAAGAGGAAGGTTTTGACAGTGGAACAGTTGAAAAATGTGGAAGGAGTCATTGCTCTAAAAAAGGTTGGAAATAAAGTTAGAAAAACAGGAATTCCTGGAAATGTGTTGAACATGGAAAAATAGTTTGAATTTCCAGGATGAGTGGAAGGTGGAATGTTTTGAATCGGTTGAAAAATGTGGGAATTGTGGAAGTTTGAAAAATGGATAATTCATTTTGAAAATGTCCCTAAAAACTGGGAATTCTTGGAAATCCTGGAATTTTTGTTATAATTGTTGAAGAAGAGCACACAATTCCTGAACAGGCTGAATATTTTGAAGTTGGAACAGTTTGAATCAGATAAAAAATGTGGGAGTTTGAAAAATGTCCCATTCTTTTTAATGGGAATTTCATTGAAATTTGGGAATTCCAGGAAAATGTCCTGAATGAGTTGAAATGGTTGGTGTTGGAAATGTTCAAATCGGTCAAGAAATGTTGACTTAGTAACATTTTTAATTGAGAAATGGTATTAAGGAATTCCTGGAATTTCGGGGAAGCCAGGAATTTTTGCAGTTCAAAAAACAAATTAGTTTTTTTGTCCTGATTAAGAGGAATGTTTTGACGGTGGAACGGTTGAAGTGGGTTGACTAATGTGGAAGGAGTAGTCCACAGAAAATTAAAAAAAAAAAAAAACGGGAATTCTGGGAATTCCTATGAATTGTTTTTAACTTGGAAAAATGATAGTTTGAATGTCCAGGATGAGTGAAATATGTTGAAGGGGGAATGCTTTGAATCGCTTGAAGAATGTGGAAATGGTGGAAGTTTGAAAAATGGCCAATTCATTTTGAATGGGAAAATGTCCCGGAAAAGTTGGAATTCTGGGAAATGTTGATCACTAATCAAGAGTGTGGAGCAACAATTAGGTCACTGAAAGACATGACCAAATTAGGAAGTGGAACAAAAATGAGAGCAGGAAGCGGAGAAAATAAAGAATTAAAACATGATATTCCTGAAGTAGTCACGCTGGAATGTTGGGATGGATGATGTCACTTCCTGTTGCTGCTGCACTTCTTCCTCCTCATCCTGTCTTTGGTGTTGGGGGTGAGACTGCCACCCTGGGTTAGGGTTAGGGTAAAAAATTAAATAAAAAAAGTTTAAAAAAAAGTTTTAAAAAAGTTTAAAAAAAAGTTAAAAATATTTTTTTTAAAAATTAAAATATTAAAAAATAAATAAAAAAATGTAAAATTTTTAATTTTTTAAAAAAATGTTAAATTGTTACAAAAATTAAAAAAAAATTAAAAATACGTAAAAAAATTTAAAATTAAAGTTAAGTTAAGTTAAAACAAGTTAAAACATGATTTTCAAGGTAAACAAATGATTTTCAAGGTAAAAAAAAATTTCAAGGTAAAATTTTTTTTTCAAGGCTAAATATGATTTTCAAGGTAAAAAAAAATTTTCAAGGTAAATTTTTTTTTTCAAGGTAAATTTTTTTTTTCAAAGTAAAAAATGATTTTCAAGGTACAAAAAATTTTTCAAGTTAAAATGTTTTTTTCAAGGTAAACATTTTTTTTCAAGGTAAAAAATGATTTTCAAATTTTTTTTAAATGTTTTTTTATTTTTTAATTTTTTTAATTTTTTTTTTAATTAGTAAAAAAAATTTAAACTTTTTTTTCATCTTTTTTAATTTTTTAAAACAATTTAAAACAATTTTAAATGTTTTTAATTTTTTTAAACAATTTTAACAATTAACATTTTTTTTTGGGGTTAGGGTTAGGGTTAGGGTTAAGATTAGGGTTAGGGTTAGGGTAAAAAATAAAATAAAAAAGTTAAAAAAAAGTTAAAAAAAAAAGTTTAAAAAAAGTTAAAAAAAAGTTCAAAAAAGTTCAAAATATTTAAAATTTTTAAAAATATTTTAAAAAAATGAAAAAAATTTAAATTTTAAAAAAATTTAAAAAATTTAAAAAATGTTACAAAAATTAAAAAAAAAAATTAAAAAACGTAAAAATTTAAAAAAATAAATAAAAATAAAATGTTTTAAGTTAAAACATGATTTTCAAGGTAAAAAATGATTTTCAAGGTAAAAAAAAATTTCAAGGTAAAATTTTTTTTTCAAGGTTAAAAATGATTTTCAAGGTAAATGAATGATTTTCAAGGTAAAAAAAATTTTCAAGGTAAATTTTTTTTTCAAGGTAAAAAATGTTTTTCAAGGTAAAAAATGATTTTCAAGGTACAAAAAATTTTTCAAGTTAAAATTTTTTTTTCAAGGTAAAAAATGATTGTTTTAATTTTTTAAAATGTTTTTAAATGTTTTTATTTTTTTTATTTTTTTTTTATTTGTAAAAAAAAAATTAAACTTTTTTTATTTTTAAAAACAATTTAAAACAATTTATAATTTTTTTAAACAATTTTAACAATTAACTTTTTTTTTAGGGTTAGGGTTAGGGTTAGGGTTAAGATTAAGGCTAGGGTTAGGGTAAAACATTTTTTAAAAAGTAAAAAAAAAAAGTAAAAAAAAAGTTTTAAAAAGAGTTTAAAAAAAGTTAAAAATATTTTAAAAATTTAAAAATATTAAAAAAAAAAAAAAAAATTTTTTTAATTTTTAAAAATTTAAAAGAAATTTAATAATGGGTATTGTTGGTGTTTTTAGAGGACTTTATGGGCGCAATTCAATCAGCTGCATTGTTAGCCACCTCTTACTCGCCATATTTTACAACTTAGAATGCGTAAAAGAAGAATAACGTGTTCTTGTCTTATTGTGAGCATTAGGCAACATGACAAAAGCCTAGTTTGTGCACAGCTTTGTTGGCGGCAGCCGTCTACCTTTCAAGACACCGTGGTAGCCATGCTGGCAGCAGATAAGGTTTGATGTGTTGAAGCGTGATGGTTTTTTTTCCAACTGCTTCCGGAATGTTTGCATTCGGTGCAAATATCAAGCAAAATGTGAGAAAGTGTGACCATGTTTGTTTACAAGTGACTCAGGGGACCTGCTACTGTCAGCAGGGGCCTCCAAACCTTTTCCATTGAGGGCCACACACTGAAAAATGAAAGCATGCGGCGGCCATTTTGATATTTGTCATTCAAACCAATAAAAATGTTAAAAATTAGTCATATACCGTTTTATTTTTGTTCTTATCACTTAAATCTTCTGATCTATCTGCCGATATAAAGTTTATTTTTATATTTCATGCATTTTATATTAAAGAAAACCCTGTTTTGATGGCAAAAACACACAATGTGCAACAACATGCCCCCCCCAAACAATCATTTGAGTCTTCAATAAGTCAATAATTAATTACATTGATTTTGACTCATTATTATTTTTTGAGCAATGACTGTTTTGTGTTTTTTATTATGATTTTTGTTTACGCCCTTTTTGTCAAAGTAAATACTTTTTATGGCCTGCACACAAAAATACAAAAAAAAAAAGCTTCTTCCTCCTCCTTTTCGGACATGTTGTAAATAAATTGACACAATACACACAAAATATGACATTTTTCCCAAAAAAATATTTAAAAGTGAAATTTTTAAGTCAATAATTCATAACATCAGTTTTGATTTGTCTTTGTTTTTGTTTTTTTTTAGCAATGACAGTTTTTTGTATTATATTTTGTGTGTTTGTTGTTTCTTTTATGCCCTTTTTGTCAAAGAAAATACTTTTTATGGCCTGCACACAAAAATACAAAAAAAAAAAAGCTTCTTCCTACTCCTTTGCGGACATGTTGTAAATAAATTGACACAATACACACAAAATATGACATATTTCCCCCCCAAAAAATATTGAAAAGTATAATTTTTATTGAGAAATAATTTGAGTCTTCAATAAGTCAATAATTCATACAATTTGATTTTTTTTAATTTTATTTTATAATTACTTTAGTTTTTTTAATTATATGTGTTTGTTTGTTTATGCCCTTTTTGTCAAAGAAAATACTTTTTATGGCCTGCACACAAAATTACAACAACAAAAAAAGCTTCTTCCTACTCCTTTTTGGACATGTTGTAAATAAATTGACACAATACACACAAAATATGACATTTTCCCCCAAAAAAATATTTTAAAGGGAAATTTTTAAGTCAATAATTCATAACATCAGTTTTGATTTGTTTTTGTTTTTGTTTTTTTGAGCAATGGCAGTTTTTTGTATTATATTTTGTGTGTTTGTTGTTGTTTTTTATGCCCTTTTTATCAAAGAAAATACTTTTTATGGCCTGCACACAAAAACACACACAAAAAAAGCTTCTTCCTACTCCTTTTCGGACATGTTGTAAATAAATTGACACAATACACACAAAAAAGACATATTTCCCCCCCAAAAAAATATTGAAAAGTGTAATTTTTATTGAGAAATAATTTGAGTCTTCAATAAGTCAATAATTCATACATTTTTATTTTTTAATTTTTTTTTTAATAATGACTTTTGTTGTTTTATTATATTTGTTTGTTTGTTTATACCCTTTTTGTCAAAGAAAATACTTTTTATGGCCTGCACACAAAAATACAACAACAAAAAAATCTTCCTACTCCTTTTCGGACATGTTGTAAATAAATTGACACCATACACACAAAAGATGACGTGTTTTCCCCCAAAAAATGTTTGAAAGGGAAATTTTTAAGTCAATAATTCATAACATTGATTTTGCTTCATTATTATTTTTTGAGCAATGACATTTTTTTTAAATTATGTTTGTTTGTTTGTTTGTTTGTTTATGCCCTTTTTGTCAAAAAAAAAGTATTTTTATGGCCTGCACACAAAAACACCCCAAAAAAATGGTTTCTTCCTACTCCTTTTCGGACATGTTGTAAATAAACTGACAAAATATGACATATTTTCCCCCCAAAAAATATTTAAAAGTGAATTTTTTAAGTCAATAACATCAGTTTTGATTTGTTTTGTTTGTTTTTTGAGCAATGACAGTTTTTTGTATTATATTTTGTGTGTTTGTTTGTTTGTTTTTTATGCCTTTTTTTGTCAAAGAAAATACTTTTTATGGCTTGCACACAAAAATACAAAAAAAAAGCTTCTTCCTACTCCTTTTCGGACATGTTGTAAATAATACACACAAAATATGACATATTTCCCTTCAAAAAATATTGAAAAGTGTAATTTTTATTGAGAAATAATTTGAGTCTTCAATAAGTCAATAATTCATACATTTTGATTTAGTATTATTTTTTTCAATAATGACTGTTTTTGGTTTTTTTATTATATTTGTTTGTTTATGCCCTTTTTGTCAAAGAAAATACTTTTTATGGCTTGCTCACAAAATTACAACAACAACAAAAATGCTTCTTCCTACTCCTTTTCGGACATGTTGTAAATAAATTAACACCATACACACAAAAGATGACGTGTTTTCCCCCAAAAAAATGTTTCAAAGGGAAATTTTTAAGTCAATAATTCATAACATTGATTTTGCTTCATTATTATTTTTTGAGCAATGACAATTTTTATTTATGTTTGTTTGTTTATGCACTTTTTGTAAAAAAAAAAAAAGTATTTTTATGGCCTGCCCACAAAAACACCCAAAAAAATGGTTTCTTCCTACTCCTTTTCGGACATGTTGTAAATAAACTGACAAAAAATGACATTTTCCCCCCCAAAAAAATATTTAAAAGTGAAATTTTTAAGTCAATAACATCAGTTTTGATTTGTTTTGTTTGTTTTTTAGCAATGACAGTTTTTTGTATTACTATATTTTGTGCGTTTGTTAGTTTTTTTTATGCCCTTTTTGTCAAAGAAAATACTTTTTATGGCTTGCACACAAAAATACAAAAAAAAAGCTTCTTCCTACTCCTTTTCGGACATGTTGTAAATAATACACACAAAATATGACATATTTCCCTTCAAAAAATATTGAAAAGTGTAATTTTTATTGAGAAATAATTTGAGTCTTCAATAAGTCAATAATTCATACATTTTGATTTTTATTTATTTTTTTAATAATGACTGTTTTGTTTTTTCATTATATTTATTTGTTTGTTTCTGTCAATGACAGCTTTGTGTTATTAGAGTCAACATTGCTCCTCTTTCTTGTCACATTTCACCTGTTTGCTCTTTTATTCCACTTGTTTGTGTTTAGTTTGGTTTGATAGTATTTTTAGAACTGGGCCGCGGGCCACAAAAGCACTTTGGAGACCTGGGTGCTGCAAGGCAGGAGGGAAGGAGTGCTTGGTTTGCTCACCCTCACCACAGCACGGCTAATATTGCCTCATCGGAGCACTTTTTTTGTAATGAACTTTTTATTGGAGCTTTTTTTTTGATGTAATGGGATTGTCGCTATTGATTGATTGAAATTGACTCCGTTCATTCTGGTAATGCTCTGAGTTGTTGTTGTTCGTATTAGCCTCAGACATAATTAGTACAAATAAATAGCATATATGATTATGTTTGATAGCACAAAGCAGATGTTTATTGATAGTAGAAAAGGTGTGAAAGTGTTGATGTGGACAACAAAGCTGCGATCTGGAAGGTGAGCATTGTCACACTTCTTTGCTAACAAGGAGCACGCCGCAGCGTTTATGATGCGGCGTTAGCAGCGGCCGCTGCCGCAGTGACGTGAATATCGACTGTGGAGATAACACCTACTCACTGCACTGCAAACGCACATTATCAGCCTCGCTGAGGTCTATCGCATTCATCAACTGTGGAGCCCAGGGTCATCACACACACACACACACACACAAAATCACTAATGTGTGTGTGTGTGTGTGAACACATTGTGTTATCCTCCTCAACACTATAACAACACCCTTTGATTACACACATTCTTGTATTTGTTACCTTCCTGAGACCTGAGAAAAAAGCCTCCCTCTTTAGGACCAGCCTTTCTAGATATATAAAGAAGTGTATTTACAACATTAATAATATATACATACTATGCACGTATTTTTTTTAAATATTTTATTTTATTTTACACACATTCTTGTATTTTTTTAGACCTACGGAAAATAAGCCTACCTATTTGTATACAATATATATTTTATATTTATATATAAATATAAAAAAGGTAAGCTTTTAGTTCATTTTATAATTTTTTGTTTGTAATTGGTTTTTAATCTTCATTATTTCCTTCAAGTTATGACAGTATGTCTCTATATGCATATTTATTTTATTTTTGTAATTAATTTTGGCCAAAGGGGGCGCATTTCAATGTCTTTCACACACTTGTTATTTCATATGTTGACCAGAGGGGGAGCACTTTTAAAAGCGACACACAGTCAATGTGAAAAATGCCTCCTTTTTGGGACCACCCTCATGTTGATAGATGTCACCACAAATGAGACATTGTCTATTAGATGCAATGTTATTGATTTATGTCACACCTCCTCATATGGAAGATACTTTTCCTTCTTTATGTCTCAAGAAGGGTAGAAATACAAGAACACACACACACAATCACTAATGTGTGTGTATGTGAACACATTGTGTTATCCTCCTCAACACAACAACAACATCCTTTGGTTACACACATTCTTGTATGTCTTACCTTTTTGAGACCTGAGAAAAAAGCCTCCCTCTTTAGGACCAGCCTTTCTAGATATATAAAGATTAGTATTCACAACATTAATAATATATACATACGGTGATTTCTCCAGATTCTCTGAACTTTTAGTTGGTGAAATCCCTAAATTCCTTGCAATAGCTGCTTGAGAAATGTTGCTCTTAAACAATTTGCTCAGGCATTTGTTGACAAAGTGGTGACCCTCGCCCCCGTCCTTGTTTGTGAATGACTGAGCATTTCATGGAAGCTGCTTTTATACCCAATCATGGCACCCACCTGTTCCCAATTAGCCTGTTCACCTGTGGGATGTTCCAAATAAGTCTTTGATGAGCAACTACCTCACTCTTTTTTGCCACTTGTGCCAGCTTTTTTGAAACATGTTGCAGGCATCAAATGTATATATATATATATATATATATATATATATATATATATATATATATATATATATATATATATATATATATATATATATATATATATATATGTGTGTGTATATATATATATATGTATATATATATATATATATATATATATATATATATATATATATATATATGATGTGTATATGATGTGTGATTATGATGTGTGTATATAATGTGTGTGTATGAATGTTTGTATATGATGTGTGTATATGATATGTGATGTGTGTGTGTATATGATGTGTGTGTATATAAGATTTGTATGTGATGTGTTTATATGATGTGTGAAGATGATGTGTATCTGATGTGTGTGTGTGTGTATGATGTGTGTATATATGAAATGTGTATATGATGTGTGTAAGTGCTGTGTGTATGATGTGTATATATGATGTGTGTGTATATATGATGTGTTTGTATATGATGTGTGTGTGTATGATGTGTATATATGATGTGTTTGTATATATGATGTGCGTATATGATGTGTTTGTATATGATGTGTGTATGATGTGTATACCGTATTTTCCGCACTATAAGGCGCACCTAAAAACCACACATTTTCTCAAAAGCTGACAGTGCGGCTTATAACCCGGTGTGCTTTATTACGATTCATTTTCATAAAGTTTCGATCTCGCAACTTCGGTAAACAGCCGCCATCTTTTTTCCCGGTAGAACAGGAAGCGCTTCTTCTTCTACGCAAGCAACCGCCAAGGAAAGCACCCGCCCCCATAGAACAGGAAGCGCTTCTTCTTCTACTGTAAGCAACCACCCGCTCCCGGAAGAAGAAGAAAAAACGCGCGGATATCACCGTACGTTTCATTTCCTGTTTACATCTGTAAAGACCACAAAATGGCTCCTACTAAGCGACAAGGATCCGGTTCATGAAAAGACGCAATCTCTCCATCCGCACACGGATTACTACCGTATTTCACAGCAACTGATATGGTTCACAGGAACGGGAGCACGTACGGTGAATATTCGCACCACAGGGAATGAGAAGTCATCCTTCACTGTGGTTCTAGCTTGCCATGCTAATGGCCAGAAACTTCCACCCATGGTGATATTCAAAAGGAAGACCTTGCCAAAAGAGACCTTTCCAGCCGGCGTCATCATAAAAGCTAACTCGAAGGGATGGATGAAGAAAAGATGAGCGAGTGGTTAAGGGAAGTTTACGCGAAGAGGCCGGGTGGCTTTTTTCACACAGCTCCGAAGGCGAACACACCTTCACTAAGACGGGCAGACAGCGCCGGACGACATACGCCAACATCTGCCAGTGGATCGTAAATGCCTGGGCAGATATTTCGGTCACAACTGTGGTCCGAGCTTTCCGGAAGGCAGGATTCACAGAACTACTGGACAACAACAGCGACACTGACTCCGATGACTTCGACGAGACGGAACCGGCCATTTTTGGATCCCACGCTTGTGCAACTTTTCAATTCGGACACCGAAGACGAAGAATTCGAAGGATTTACGAATGAAGAATAACTTCAGAAGGTGAGCGCTATGTTTATTTTGTGTGTTGTGACATTAACGTTCGAGCAACATTATGTTGCTATTTATTGCTCTACACCATTTTGAATTTTACTATGTTTGTGATTGCACATTTGCGTACATTTTGGGACAGAGTTGTTAGAACGCTGGTTTTCAATATATTATTAAAGTTTGACTGAACTATCTGACTGTTTTTTTGACATTCACTTTAGCGCGGCTTATAATCCGGGGCGGCTTATTGGTGGACAAAGTTATGAAATATGTAATTCATTGAAAGTGCGGCTAATAATCCGGTGCGCCTTATAGTGCGGAAAATACGGTATATGATGTGTGTGTATATATGATGTGCGTATATGAGGTGTGTTTATATGATGTGTGTATATGATGTATATATGTGTGTATATATGATGTGTGTATATGGTGTGTGTGTATATATGTGTGTATATGATGTATATATGATGTGTGTGTATGATGTGTGTGTGTGTTTGACGTGTATATATGATGCGTGTATATGATGTGTGTATATATGTGTGTATATGATGTGTATATATGATGTGTGTATATGATGTGTGTGTGTATGATGTGTATATATGATGTGTGTGTATATATGATGTGCGTATATGATGTGTGTGTATATGGTGTGTGTGTGTATGATGTGTATATATGATGTGTGTGTATATATGATGTGTTTGTATATGATGTGTGTGTGTGTATGATGTGTATATATGATGTGTGTTTGTATATGATGTGCGTATATGATGTGTGTGTGTATATGATGTATACATGTGTGTATATATGATGTGCGTATATGATGTGTGTGTATATGATGTGTGTATATGATGTATATATGATTTGTGTGTATGATGTGTGTATATGATGTGTGTGTATGATGTGTATATATGATCTGTGTATATGATGTGTGTGTATATTATGTGTGTATATATGTGTGTGTATATTATGTGTGTATATGATGTGTGTATGATGTGTATATATGATGTGTGTATATGATGTGTGTGTGTATGATGTGTATATATGATGTGTGTGTATATATGATGTGTTTGTATATGATGTGTGTGTGTGTATGATGTGTATATATAATGTGTGTTTGTATATGATGTGCGTATATGATGTGTGTGTATATGATGTATATATGTGTGTATATATGATGTGCGTATATGATGTGTGTGTATATGATGTGTGTATAAGATGTGTGTATATGATGTATATATGATTTGTGTGTATGATGTGTATATATGATCTGTGTATATTATGTGTGTATATATGTGTGTGTATATTACGTGTGTATATGATGTGTATATATGATGTGTGTATATGATGTGTGTGTGTATGATGTGTATATATGATGTGTGTGTATATATGATGTGCGTATATGATGTGTTTGTATATGATGTGTGTGTGTGTGTATGATGTGTATATATAATGTGTGTTTGTATATGATGTGCGTATATGATGTGTGTGTATATGATGTATATATGTGTGTATATATGATGTGCGTATATGATGTGTGTGTATATGATGTGTGTATATGATGTGTGTATATGACGTATATATGATTTGTGTGTATGATGTGTGTGTATATGATGTATATATGATTTGTGTGTATGATGTGTGTATATGATGTGTTTGTGTATGATGTGTATATATGATGTGTGTATATGATGTGTGTGTGTATGATGTGTATATATGATGTGTGTGTATATATGATGTGCGTATATGATGTGTGTGTATATGATGTGTGTATATGATGTGTGTGTATATGATGTGTGTATATGATGTGTGTGTATATATGTGTGTATATGATGTATATATGATGTGTGTGTATGTGTGTATATGATGTGTGTGTGTGTATATATTATGTGTGTGTGTATATATGTGTGTATATGATGTGTGTGTGTATGATGTGTATATATGATGTGTGTATGTAATGTGTGTGTGTGTATATGTGTGTGTATGATGCGTGTGTATGATGTGTGTATATGATGTGTGTATAATGTGTGTGTATATGATGTATATATGATGTGTGTGTATAATGTGTGTATATGATGTGTGTTTGTGTGTATATGATGTGTGTATAATGCGTGTATATATGTGTGTATATGATGTATATATGATGTGTGTATGATGTGTGTATATGATATGTGTATAAAGTGTGTATATGATGTGTGTACAGTATGTTGTTACTGTAAGTGCAGACTCATCCTCATGTGTGTTTTTCCTGTACAGGAAGCAGTGGTTGATTGTCACAAAAGTGCATTGAAATCATGTAAAAAAAGTGCAGTTTGTTCCTAATTAATCATTATGTTTTAGTATTTTCTTCCATCTTGATGGTCTGTTAAAAAAAGGTGTGAAAAAAGCAAAAAGTCAAGTAGTTGATATCCTGCGTGTCCTTGTCCGCAGAGGGCTGTCCCGGCCTGTGTAACGGTAACGGCAGGTGCACTCTGGGTAATGGCGGCTGGTCCTGCGTGTGCCAGCTGGGCTGGAGAGGCGGCGGCTGCGACACGTCCATGGAAACGGCCTGTGGCGACGTCAAGGACAACGACGCAGGTAAAGCACCGAGAGCGAGCGGGCAGGAAGCCCCCGCTGAGGGCGTGTTGAGGTGAAAACACAAGTCACTTGGCCCCGGGCCTAAAACGTCAGCGGGCCCCTGGTGGAGACCTGCAGGTCTGGCCTGGAAGAAGCCTCCGGCAGTCCTGAAGGACCACAGCTGACTTCCTGTCCTTCACAAGTCACATGTTGACTTTTATTATTCAACCTTTTTCTCCAACAACTTGACTGACAGCAGCGTCTGATATCACCCCGTATGAGCTGATATCAGTGGATATCAGCCAATCACATGACATGATTGTGTGTGTGTGTGTGTGTGTGTGTGTGTGTGTTGCCAGACGGCCTGGTGGACTGCATGGACCCTGACTGCTGCCTCCAGGCCAGCTGTCTCAGCACCGCCTTGTGTGTGGGCTCCCCGGACCCCCTGGACATCATCAAGGAGACGCAGGTGTCTTCGGGCCAGGGCAACCTGGGAACTTTCTACGACCGCGTCCGATTCCTGGTGGGCAGGGAGAGCACACACGTGGTGCACGGCGCCAACCCCTTCGACGGGAAGTGAGTCTTTTTTTGGGGATCTTTTTCATTTTGTTCAAACCACACTGAGCGGTATCAGGTTTTGAAATTATATTTAACATTTTGAAATATTGCACTTTTAAATCAAATTCCTATTCCTGTTTCTATTCAATTTGTATGTTTTTTTTAAATAATTTATTTATATTTAAATTTACTTAACCATTCCTTTTATTTTAGTATTAGTACTTAATTTAATATATATTTATAATAATGTATCCATATTTAAAGTATTATTAAAACATTATTCCTTTTATGTTAGTATAGACATTTAATTTAAATTTATTTTTACTCATTCGAATTTTTTTTTTTTTTTGAAACATTATTGTTTTAGTATTATATTTAAATGTTATATATTTTTAAATAGTATATTTATTGTTTTAATTTTCATTAAAATAACATGCCTTTTTTATTTTAGTATTAGTATTTAATCTAATATATATTTATAATGTTTTATCCACATTTAAAGTAATATTATTCCTTTTATTTTAGTATTGCCATTTAATTTAAATTAATTTGTCTCATTTGCATTTTTATTTTCTTAGAAATATTATTGTTTTAGTATTATAGTTAAATGTTATATATTTTTAAATAATGTAATTATTGTTTTAATTTTCATTAAAATAGCATTCCTTTTTATTTGAGTAGTAGTATTTAATATAATATTTATTTATATTATTGTATTCATTTTTAAAGTATTATGAAAACATTATTATTTCTATTTTAGTATTGACATTTAATTTAAATTAATTTTACTCATTTGCATTTTATTTTCTTAGAAATTGTATTGTTTTAGTATTATATTTAAATGTTATACCTTTTTAAATAATGTATTTATTGTTTAAATTTTCGTTAAAATAACATTCCTTTTTATTTTAGTAGTATTATTTAATTTAATATATATTTATAATATTGTATCCATATTTAAAGTATTTAAAAATACTATTGCTTTTATTTTAGTATTGACGTTTATTTTACTTTATTTTTACTCATTTGAATTTTTATTTTCTTTGAAATATTAGTGTTCTAGTTTAAATTTTGTATATTTAAAAAAAAATGTATTTAATGTTTTAATTTGAATTAAAATGGCATTCCTTTTTAATTTAGTGTTAGTATTAATGTATTTGTTAGCATGTTAGCATTTCAATTTTCAATAAAATATCATCATTTTTAATTGTTAGTATTTGATTATTATATATTTTAATAATGTGTAAATACATTTTTATTCATATTCATTTTTTATTTCAGTATTATTTGATTTGAATACATGTGTAATCATTTATTTATATTTTAATGTTCATTAAAATATTATTCCTATTTATGTTATAATTAGTATTGAAATATTGATATATTTTTAGTTGTTTGTTTATTTTAACAATTACATAAACATTTCATTTATTCCTATTTGGGTATTAGTATTTAATTTGAATACATTTTTAATCATGTATTTATATTATTTTGTCATAAAAATGTCATTCATTTTATTCAACTTGTAATATTAATATATTTCAGTAATGTATTCTTATAATTTAATTGTAGATGAAGTGATTATTATTTATGCTGCAGTGTGTGTGATATATGACCTAATGTAGCGTGGGGCGAGGGTTAATGACATTAGTGAGAAGCTTGGTTGTTATTTAGTTGTGTGACTTATTTGGTGTGAAAAGTGTGAGGAGGTGACAGAAACATGAGTGTTGTTGTTGAGAAGGAGGCAGCTGGAGGCAGTGATGAGGAGGACAGTGTCAGCTGGCTGGAATAAGATGGACACATGACACACAAGAGACCATATATATATATATATATATGTGTGTGTGTGTGTGTGTGTGTGAAGAAGAAGGGCGGCCATGAATAAGTGAAAAGAGGAGAATGGAGTCCCACCTAAAAATATCAAAGACAATGTATTATTCATGTGTGGTGGTGTAGACCCCACCTTCAGGGTGGTTGTGGGGGAGGGGACGGATGTTCTTGATCAGGTTTTCCTGCCAGCATGACTCTCTTGATGTGACCACTCAGCCATCACCTTTGCATTGATCCACTTAACACTGACTGCTGTGGGAGACATGTCACTCTGTGATCTGTGCCACAGACATGTCACTCTGTGATCTGTGCCACAGACATGTCACTCTGTGATCTGTGCCACAGACATGTCACTCTGTGATCTGTGCCACAGACATGTCACTCTGTGATCTGTGCCACAGACATGTCACTCTGTGATCTGTGCCACAGACATGTCACTCTGTGATCTGTGCCACAGACATGTCACTCTGTGATCTGTGCCACAGACATGTCACTCTGTGATCTGTGCCACAGACATGTCACTCTGTGATCTGTGCCACAGACATGTCACTCTGTGATCTGTGCCACAGACATGTCACTCTGTGATCTGTGCCACAGACATGTCTGTCACGCAGCACAGCAGACGTGGCTCAAAGTGTTTAACGCTGCTAATCCCTCATCTACATGTTTGTTACATGTACAATGTTATCATAGTCATTTTATTATTAGTAGTAGTAGTAGTAGTAGTACTACTACACTACTACTAATAATAATGATAATAATTATATTAATATTATTATTGTTATAATTATTATTTTTATGTATTATAAAATTATAATGTAAATAATATTATTATTTTTATTATTATTTATTATAATTATTATTATTATTATTATTATTATCCATCCATCCATTTTCTACCGCTTATTCCCTTTTAGGGTCGCAGGGGGCGCTGGAGCCTATCTCATCTACAATCGGGCGGAAGGCGGGGTACACCCTGGACAAGTCGCCATCTTATTATTATTATTATTATTATTATTATATATTATAATATAATATATATAATATTACTATATTATTATATATAATTATAATAATACTAATAATAATAATATTATTATTATTAGTAGTAGTAGTAGTAGTATTATTATAATTATATATAATAATAATATTATTATTATTATTATATTTTTATTATATTATTATTATTTATTATTTATTCTTATTCTTATTATTATTATCTATAATAGTATTATTATATAATATTAGTATTATTATTATTATTTATAATAATAATAATGATAATAATAATAATAATTATTATTATTATTATTATTATTATTATTATTATACTACTATTATTATTGTTATTATCAGTATTTTATATAATATAATATTATAATGTATATAATATTATTTATTATTATTATTATTATATATTATAATACAATATATATAATATTATTATTATATAATAATAATGATAATAATAATATTGTTGTCATTATTATTTATTCTTATTCTTATTATTATTATATATAATAGTATTATTATATAATATTAGTAGTATTATTATTAATAATAATAATAATAATGATAATAATAATAATTATTATTATTAGTATACTATTATTATTGTTGTTATCAGTATTTTATATAATATAATATAATGTATATAGTATTATTTATTATTATTATTATATATTATAATACAATATATATCATATTATTATTATATAATAATAATGATAATAATAATATTGTTGTCATTATTATTATATTTTTAATATTATTATTATTATTACAATTAATTATTATAATACATAATATTATTATATAATAATATTAGTATTATTAATAATGATAATAATAAAATTAATAATATTAATAATATCATTACTATAATAATATAAATACAATTATTATAGTATTATTATATTATAATAATATATATAATATTATTGTATGTTATAATAATATTATTATTATTATTATTATTATTATTGTTATTGTTATTATTGTTAATAATAATAATAATTATTATTATATTATAACATTGTACATGTAACAAACATGTAGATGAGGGATTAGCAGTGTTAAACCCTTTAAGCCATATTGTACTGAGCAGCCAGGACAAACACATTACAACAAGTTATGTTCTAGGTTTCAGGATGATTTAGGTTTCAGGATGATTTAGGTTTCAGGATGATCCAGCTTCAACTGGAGTGTCTAAAAACTGCATTGAAGCCAAAGAAGAAATATCAAATGAACATTTTCCTCCATGTTTGTTTTCCTTGTCACTTTTGTACCATGGTCATGCTGCCTTAGCTTAACTTATCTTAGCCTGTTGGATGTCAACATTTACACGGCGAGGACGAGCGACGTGACGCCGCTCAGGCAGGGTGGAAGATAGTTCCGCTTGCACACTTCCTGTCGGGACAGGAAGTGTGCAAACAAGGACGTGGGTAAAAAGAGGCGATAAAAGGAAAAAAAATGTGGGCTTGTTTCCAGTCCAAGGTCTGGTGAAGGAGACCCCGCCTCATTAGCATAATGTCAGCGTCCAATGGGAGGCCAGGGGTCAGCAGCCTCAGGTAAGGACACCTGGAGGGCGCCGTGTTAATTGGTTCCGCCGCTTGACTTTGGTTTAAAATAAAGATGTTAAAAATAGCAGATTCTGTCAGGGGAGACTTTTTTTCTTTTTAATGGCTGACCAGCAACTCGCTCGCCATGGAGGGAGGAAGTGGAACTCGTGGATTGGAAGTAGTCTCATCTAAAGATGACCACCAGGATTGGAACTCATGGATTGCTATCTTTTTAGCTAATTTTAAAGGTGTACGCTTCAGAGCCAAATGTTTGGGCTACTTCACACACGCTAACATTAGCATTTGAACATGCTAACGTTAGCATCCTAGCCTTTTTAGCTCATTCTACAGGTATACTGTAAGTCTCAGAGGCAAATATTTTGTTATTTCAGGCATGCTAACGTTTATAGCGTCATTGTGTGCTACAGGCACGCTAACGTTTATAGTGTCATTGTGTGCTACAGGCACGCTAACGTTTATAGTGTCATTGCGTGCTACAGGCACGCTAACGTTTATAGTGTCATTGTGTGCTGCAGGCACGCTAACGTTTCTAGTGTCATTGTGTGCTACAGGCACGCTAACGTTTATAGTGTCATTGTGTGCTACAGGCACGCTAACGTTTATAGTGTCATTGTGTGCTACAAGCACGCTAACGTTTATAGTATCATTGTGTGCTACAGGCACGCTAACGTTTATAGTGTCATTGTGTGCTACAGGCACGCTAACGTTTATAGTGTCATTGTGTGCTACAGGCACGCCAACGTTTATAGTGTCATTGTGTGCTACAGGCACGCTAACGTTTATAGTGTCATTGTGTGCTACAGGCACGCCAACGTTTATAGTGTCATTGTGTGCTACAGGCACGCTAACGTTTATAGTGTCATTGTGTGCTACAGGCACGCTAACGTTCATAGTGTCATTGTGTGCTACAGGCACGCTAACGTTTATAGTGTCATTGTGTGCTACAGGCACGCTAACGTTTATAGTGTCATTGTGTGCTACAGGCACGCTAACGTTTATAGTGTCATTGTGTGCTACAGGCACGCTAACGTTTATAGTGTCATTGTGTGCTACAGGCACGCTAACGTTTATAGTGTCATTGTGTGCTACAGGCACGCTAACGTTTATAGTGTCATTGTGTGCTACAGGCACGCTAACGTTTATAGTGTCATTGTGTGCTACAGGCACGCCAACGTTTATTGTGTCATTGTGTGCTGCAGGCACGCTAACGTTTATAGTGTCATTGTGTGCTACAGGCACGCTAACGTTTATAGTATCATTGTGTGCTACAGGCACGCTAACGTTTATAGTGTCATTGTGTGCTACAGGCACGCCTGCGTCATCCGAGGACAGGTGGTGACCTCGGACGGGACGCCGCTGGTGGGCGTCAACATCAGCTTCATCAACAAGCCGGCTTTGGGCTACACCGTCAGCAGGCAGGACGGAAGGTAAAAGACCTCCTTTGATCTGCCTCCTATCACGGGCGGCCATGTTGGCACTGAGTGGGCAAAGAAACAAACACATCCTTCTGCCATGGACTGTGGACCATGGACCATGGAACATGGACTGTGGACCATGGAACATGGACCATGGACCATGGAACACGCCAACTCTGAGCAGCTGCCTTGGCCCTGCAGCAAGGCACACTTTGTCCTTCTTTTCTTTGACAGGAGCACATCTTTACCTATTCTAGGAGACAAAATGAATATTATTATTATTTGTATTGTTATTACTATATTTATTATATTATTATATACGTGTTGTCAGTGATATCAGTATCAGATATCAATGCTGAGATAGATATCAACCAATTGATATCAATATCAGATACCAATGTTGTTAATGATATCAATATCAGGGATTAATGTTGTCATTGGTATCTGTATGAGATATCAATGTTGTCATTGATATCAATATCAGATATCAATTGATATCAGATATCAATTTTGTCATTGATAGTATCAGATACCAATTGATATCAATATCAGATATCAAGTAATATCAATGCTGTCATTGATATCAGTATCAGATATCAATGTTGTCAATGATGTCGATATCAGATATCAATTGATATCACATTGATATCATTATCAGATATCAATTGTGTCAATAATATCAGATATCAGTGTGATATCTATATCAGATATACGTGTTGTCAATGATATCAATAATGGGTTATATCTGTATCAAACATCAGTTCTGTCGGTGATATCATTATTAGATTTCAATGCCGTCATTGATGTTAATATCAGATATCAATTGATATCAATACTGTCAATAATATCAGTATCAGATAGAATTATTGTCATTGATATCAATATCAGGTATCAATTAATATCAATATCAGATATTAATGTTGTCATTGATATCAATATCAGATATCAATTGATAATCATGTCAGATATAATTGTTGTCATTGATATCAGTATCAGATAACAATGTTGTCAATCATATCACTATCAGATATCAGTATTGTCATAGATATAAGTACCAGATATCAATTGATATCAACGTTGTCATTAATATCCATATCAGATACCAGTGTTTGTCATTGATAAACATGAATATTTAGTGACACTCCCTAAACCAAACATGATAAACACATGAATATTTAGTGACACTCCCTAAACCTAACATGTTAAAAACATGAATATTTAGTGACACTCCCTAAACCTAACATGTTAAAAACATGAATATTTAGTGACACTCCCTAAACCTAACATGTTAAAAACATGAATATTTAGTGACACTCCCTAAAGCAAACATGATAAAAACATGAATATTTAGTGACACTCCCTAAACCAAACATGATTAAAAACATGAATATTTAGTGACACTCCCTAAACCTAACATGGTAAAAACATGAATATTTAGTGACACTTCCTAAACCAAACATGATAAAACATGAATATTTAGTGACACTCCCTAAACCAAACATGATAAAAACATAAGTAATTAGTGTCTCTCCCTAATCCAAACATGATAAAAGCATGAATATTTAGTGACGCTCCTTAAACCAAACATGATAAAAAACTTGAACATTTAGTGACACTCCCTAAACCAAACATGATAAAACATGAATATTTAGTGACACTCCCTAAAGCAA
>NC_084564.2:612500-670000 GCF_033978685.3 Nerophis lumbriciformis
AACATTGCAGTGTGTGTATGTCATCATACAAACATGGAGTGTGTATGTGTGTGTGTGTGTATGTCATCATACAAACATGGAGTGTGTGTGTGTGTGTGTGTGTGTGTGCGTGTGTGTGCAGACCCTGCAGGAGGAAGTGAGGATCCCAGGTACAGACATGAGACTAGTGTACCTGAGCAGCAGGACGTCAGGCTACAAGTCCATGCTGAAGGTGGCGCTCACACACTCCACCATCCCCTTCAACCTGATGAAGGTGCACCTGATGGTGGCCGTGGAGGGTCGCCTCTTCAGGAAGTTCTTCCCCGCCGCCCCCAACCTCTCCTACGACTTTGTGTGGGACAAGACTGACGTGTACGGCCAGAAGGTCTACGGCTTGTCCCAGGCCTTTGGTAAACTATTATGTGTACTTGTTTTAAATTATTATTATTATTATTATTATTATTAGTAGTATTATTATTGTTGTTGTTATTGTTATATTATTATTATTATTACTACTTTTTTGTATTTATTTATTATTATTGTATTATTATTATTATGATGATGATTATTATTAGTAGTAAAATTATTATTATTGTTGTTATTGTTATGATTATTTATTTATTTATTTATTTATTTATTTATTCTTATTATTCTTTTTATTATTATTGTTATTGTTATATTATTATTATTATTATTATTATTACTTGTTTTGTATTTATTTATTATTATTATTATTATGATTATGATTATTATTAATGTTATGACTATAATGATGATGATGATTATTATTATTAGTAGTAGTAGTAGTAGTAGTATAATTAGTATTACCGGTATTATTATTGTTGTTATTGTTATTATTATTATTATTATTATTATTATTGTTATTATTATTATGATTACTATTGTTATTATTGTTATTGTTGTTATTCATTTTATTATTGTTATTATTATGATTATTATTATTATTATTATTATTATTATCATTATTATTATTATGATTATTAGTAGTATTATTGTTATTATTGTTATTACTATTATTATTACTATTGTTGTTATTGTTACATTATTATTATTATTACTACTTTTTTGTATTTATTTATTATTATTATTATTATTGTATTATTATTATGATGATGATGATGATGATGATGATGATTATTAGTAGTAGTAAAATTATTATTATTGTTGTTATTGTTATGATTATTTATTTGTTTATTTATTTATTTATTCTTATTATTTTTTTATTATTATTGTTATTGTTATATTATTATTATTATTATTACTTGTTTTGTATTTATTTATTATTATTATGATTACGATTATTATTAATGTTATGACTATAATGATGATGATGATTATTATTATTAGTAGTAGTAGTAGTAGTATAATTAGTATTACCGGTATTATTATTGTTGTTATTGTTATTATTATTATTATTTATTATTATTATTGTTATTATTATTATTATTTATTATTATTATTGTTATTATTATTATGATTATTATTGTTATTGTTGTTATTAATTTCATTATTGTTATTATTATTATTATTATGATTATTATCATTATTATTATTATGATTATTAGTAGTATTATTGTTATTATTGTTATTACTATTATTATTATTGTTGTTGTTCTTATGGTATGGTATGATGGTACAGGCGTCACTTCTTCGTGCAGTATTTGTGGAGTATTACTTTTAGTAGTATGGTTGTAAAGTTACTCATTCTAGCAGTATTTGTGGAATATTACTTCTTTTTGCAGTGGTTGCGGATAAGTACTTTTTGTAGTATTTTTCTAATATTACTTCTTCTTGTAGTATTTGTGGAATATTATGTAACGATACAGGGGGAGAAGGAGACAGGAACGTGGTTAGCTTGCAGCGTGTTTATAGAAATATACAAATATATGTGAAGTGTGTGTTTAAACCACATGTATAAGGTGCGACTATGTGTAGCAGAGACATATATGAGGAGTGTTACCAGGTGGTGTTGAAGGTGGGTGTTGAGATCAGTGAGGGCAAGGCGGGCTCGGAGGTCCAGGGACAGGCAGGAGGTCAGGGGCTGGAGCCAGGCGTCGTGGTCAAAAGGCAGGCGTGAGGTTGAGATCCAGGGAGGCAGCAGAGAGTCCAGAGGGGATCCAGGGAGACGAGACACACAGCTAGAAAGCAGGGGATGAAGAAGGGTTGCTGGATGACGACACAGGACAAGACACAGTGAGCACCACGGAGGTGAAACACTGTGAGCGAGGAAGCACATGAGCAAAGAAGCGAGAGATTTACTGTTCAACATGGATGTCAAACTCTGGCCCGCGGGCCAAATTTGTAACAGCGCATTCACCGCTAATACTCATACTTGCCAAACCTCACGAATTTCAGTGCCCCTCTCGGAAGTCTCCCGAATTTCTCCCGATTTCCACAACAATATTGGGGGCGTGGCTTAAAGGCACTGCCTTTAGCGTCCTCTACAACCTGTCGTCACGTCCGCTTTTCCTCCATACATGATATATGCGGCTTCTACACACACATAAGTGAATGCAAGCATACCTGATCAACAGCCATGCAGGTCACACTGCAATATTGTTGTACAGTACGTGTGTAATATTGTAGTACAGTATGTGTGTAATATTGCAGTACAGTATGTGTGTAATATTGCAGTACTATATGTGTGTAATATAGTAGTACAGTACGTGTGTAATATTGCAGTACAGTATGTGTGTAATAGAGTAGTAGAGTATGTGTGTAATATTGCAGTACTACATGTGTGTAATACTGGTGTGTTGTGTTGAAGTATCAGTGGGTCTGGAGTACGAGTCGTGTGCAGACGTGGTGGTGTGGGAGAAAAGGACGGCGATGCTTCAAGGCTACGAGAGCACAGCCTCCAAACTGGGAGGATGGACCTTAGAGCACCATCACGCTCTCAACCTGCAGAGTGGTGAGTGCACTTCACTACTTTTGTTTACGCCATTGTGGCAGCACACTAATTATGTATGTATGACATCAATATAAACATATATGTGTGACATAAATAGAAACATAATGTATGATATAAATGTAAACATATATGTGTGACATAAATATAAACATAAATGTATGACATAAATATAAATGTATGACATAAATATAAACATGTATGATATAATATAAACATATATGTTTGATATAAACATAAATGTATGACATGAACATAAATGTATGACATAAATATAAATGTATGACATAAATATAAACATACATGTATGATATAATATAAACATATATGTTTGATATAAACATAAATGTATGATATAAATATAAACATAAATGTATGATATAAATATAAACATAAATGTATGACATAAATATAAACATAAATGTATGATATCAATATAAACATAAATGTATGATATAAATACAAACATAAATGTATGATATCAATATAAAAATAATTGTATGATATCAATATAAACATAAATGTATGATATAAATACAAACATAAATGTAAACATAAATGTATGATATAAATATAAACATAAATGTATGACATAAATACAAACATAAATGTATGATATAAATACAAACATAAATGTATGATATAAATATAAACATAAATGTATGACATAAATATAAACATAAATGTATGATATCAATATAAACATAAATGTATGACATAAATATAAACATAAATGTATGATACAAATATAAACATAAATGTATGATATAAATGTAAACATAATTGTATGATATAAATATAAACATAAATGTATGATATAAATATAAACATAAATGTATGATATAAATATAAACATAAATGTATGATATAAATACAAACATAAATGTATGATATAAATATAAACATAAATGTATGATATAAATATAAACATAAATGTATGATACAAATATAAACATAAATGTATGATGTAAATATAAACATAAATGTATGATATAAATATAAACATAAATGTATGATATAAATATAAACATAAATGTATGATATAAATACAAACATAAATGTATGATATAAATATAAACATAAATGTATGATATAAATATAAACATAAATGTATGATATAAATATAAACATAAATGTATGATACAAATATAAACATAAATGTATGATGTAAATATAAACATAAATGTATGATATAAATATAAACATAAATGTATGATATAAATATAAACATAAATGTATGATATAAATACAAACATAAATGTATGATATAAATATAAACATAAATGTATGATATAAATATAAACATAAATGTATGATACAAATATAAACATAAATGTATGATGTAAATATAAACATAAATGTATGATATAAATATAAACATAAATGTATGATATAAATACAAACATAAATGTATGATATAAATACAAACATAAATGTATGATATAAATATAAACATAAATGTATGACATAAATATAAACATAAATGTATGATATAAATATAAACATAAATGTATGACATAAATATAAACATAAATGTATGATACAAATATAAACATAAATGTATGATATAAATGTAAACATAATTGTATGATATAAATATAAACATAAATGTATGATATAAATATAAACATAAATGTATGATATAAATATAAACATAAATGTATGATATAAATACAAACATAAATGTATGATATAAATATAAACATAAATGTATGATATAAATATAAACATAAATGTATGATACAAATATAAACATAAATGTATGATGTAAATATAAACATAAATGTATGATATAAATATAAACATAAATGTATGATATAAATATAAACATAAATGTATGATATAAATACAAACATAAATGTATGATATAAATATAAACATAAATGTATGATATAAATATAAACATAAATGTATGATACAAATATAAACATAAATGTATGATATAAATATAAACATAAATGTATGATATAAATATAAACATAAATGTATGATATAAATATAAACATAAATGTATGATATAAATACAAACATAAATGTATGATACAAATATAAACATAAATGTATGATGTAAATATAAACATAAATGTATGATATAAATATAAACATAAATGTATGATATAAATATAAACATAAATGTATGATATAAATACAAACATAAATGTATGATATAAATATAAACATAAATGTATGGTATAAATATAAACATAAATGTATGATATAAATGTAAACATAAATGTATTATATAAATATAAACATAAATGTATGATATAAATATAAACATAAATGTATGATATAAATATAAACATAAATGTATGATATAAATGTAAACATAAATGTATGATATAAATATAAACATAAATGTATGATATGAATATAAACAAAAATGTATGATATAAATATAAACATAAATGTATGATACAAATATAAACATAAATGTATGACATAAATGTAAACATAAATGTATGATATGAATATAAACAAAAATGTATGATATAAATATAAACATAAATGTATGATATAAATATAAACATAAATGTATGATACAAATATAAACATAAATGTATGTTATGAATATAAACATAAATGTATGATATAAATATAAACATAAATGTATGATACAAATATAAACATAAATGTATGATATAAATACAAACATAAATGTATGATACAAATATAAACATAAATGTATGACATAAATGAATGCCCACCAGTGTCAGGATGATGTGTTTGCCACTCACCTTTGCGCAGGTATCCTCCACATGGGCAACGGGGAGAACATCTTCATCTCCCAGCAGCCGCCCGTCATGGGCAGCGTGATGGGCAACGGGCGGCGCCGCAGCATCTCCTGCCCCAGCTGTAACGGCATGGCGGACGGCAACAAGCTGCTGGCGCCCGTGGCGTTGGCGTGCGGCTGGGACGGCAGCCTGTATGTGGGCGACTTCAACTACGTCAGGAGGATCTACACCACCGGGAACGTCACCAGCGTGCTGGAGCTCAGGTGAGATGGATTTATAAATAATACATCCATTACATACGGTGGGACCGCCATTCACTAACGCCTCCATTTGCACTCTTTGCTGTTTACGAAGTGTAGCTCCTCCTCTAAATGCAAGTGCTCCTACAGCAGGAATTCACCTTCTGTATTCCCACAAACTACAAAAGACACCAACACACTGCAGGCAACTTTATTTAGTCTCATTAAAGATGTCTTTATGTTCTTTTTGTGTTCAGCTGTTTTAAAAAGCACAATGTTTCAAACACATTTCATTAAAACAAACTAAATGTCCGTTCATGGTGTTCAAACTTGAAAATGATCGGTCTAGTGTACACTTTTTAATGGTGAAAAATTATATATATCTGCAATTCATCGTGATATATATATATATATATATATATATATATATATATATATATATATATATATATATATATATATGTATATATATATATATAATAATATATGTATATATATATATATATATATATATATATATATATATATATATATATATATATATATATATATATATATATATATATATACTAAGATTATTTCCAAAGATTCTTACTAACATTCCCTCATTGTGCTGACTAACATCTTCTTTCCTTTTTTGCTGCTTTTGGCAGAAATAAAGACTTCAGGCACAGGTAAGACTTCAACCTTCTCACTGGGCTTTGAAGCAGAAAGTGTGCTTCGCATGCACACACACACACACACACACACACACACACACACACACACACACACACACACACACACACACACACACACACACACACACACACTAGTTTCGCAGTGAACCTTTGAACTCAATTGAGAGTTTCCCCTTAAAGCAAGATCATTCAGTGTCCACATTTTTTATTTTTTTTTACAAAATAGTGTGTACTATTACTGTGTACAAAGTATTAAATTGTGTGTACTATTAGTGTGTCAAAGTACAAAATAATGTGTACTATTAGTGTGTACAAAGTATTAAATTGTGTGTACTATTAGTGTGTCGAAGTACAAAATAATGTGTACTATTAGTGTGTACAAAGTATACAATTGTGTGTACTATTAGTGTTAGAAAGTATAAAATTGTGTGTACAATTAGTGTTACAAAGTACAAAATTGTATTATAGTACTATTAGTGTGTACAAAGTATGAAATAGTGTTTACTATTAGTGTGTACAAAGTATAAAATAGTGTGTACTATTAGTGTGTACAAAGTATAAAATAGTGCGTACTATTAGTGTGTACAAAGTATAAAATTGTGTGTACTATTATTGTACAAAGTATAAAATAGTGTGTACTATTATTGTACAAAGTATAAAGTAGTGTGTACAAAGTATAAAATTGTGTGTATTGTTATTGTACAAAGTATAAAATAGTGTTTACTATTCTTGTACAAAGTATAAAATAGTGTGTACTATTATTGTATTCATCACGATTCTGAATCCACTCCTAATTTTAAAAAATCGATTCTTCTTTTAAATTTGTATATATATATATATATATTTTTTTTTTTTTTTTTTTTTTTTTTTTATTTATTTTTTTTTGTTTTGTTTTGTTTTTGTTTTTGTTGTTGTTTTTTTGTTTTGTTTTTTGTTTTTTGTTTGTTTTTAAGCCATCTCCATGCAACCTGAAGGAGCTTTTCTAACCTGCAACGTGTTTAGAAAACAATCATGATGATTATTATAGCAAATAATACTTTGTCAGAATGGGTCTGAATCAAGAACCAAGTTTCATCAACAATCGACTCTGAGTCGAATCGTCACCCCAAAAGTTGGAACTGGGTGGAGTTGTTCGGTGACAACACATTCTATGACAACACATTCACCCAAATGATGTCTGTGGTGCACCAACATGGTCTTTTTTCACCAAAAAACGGTGTCTCGGGTGTGGGCCACACTCGGTTGTAATACACTTTTCCACCACTTGTGGCAGTAATGACAACATCTAACAAACAGAAGAAGTCTGGAGATAAAGTCATGGAGAAGATTCTTCAGCGCAAAAATGATGACTAAAGTGATTGTTATTTGTACCTTAATTTTATTGACGGACTAGTCAAAAAATATCATTATCATTTATTATAAATTTAGTTATAATTGACTTATTTTATTATTGCATTATTATATGCAAATTAATGTGTAATCAGTTTTTATAACCGCCTTCTTTTGCAGTTCATTTGATTAATATTTATTTTTGTAATCAGTCTGACCTAAGCCTTGAAAATAATCTCTATGATTAAAACATGTTTTCATGTCATTTAACAAGATGTAAACTATAAGGAGTTTACATATGATTATTGAATGTGATTAAAATCAAGAGTAAGTTTACTAAGTCAGTGTTGATATTTGAGTGGGCCCCGGGGCCCGTCTGTAGTGGAAAAGTTGGGCTCTGAGGTGAAAAAGGTGAAGAACCCCTGGGTTTAATTATGGCTTTTTCGCGTGTGTGTGTGTGTGTGTGTGTGTGTGTGTGTGTGTGTGTGTGTGTGTGTGTGTGTGTGTGTGTGTGTGTGTGTGTGTGTGTGTGTGTGTCATATTCAAACCTTTGAATTTCTTCTACCTTCTTCTGACAGCAGTAGCCCCGCCCACAAGTACTACCTGGCCAGCAGCCCCGTCAGCGGTGCGGTGTACCTGTCCGACACCAGCAGCCGTAAAGTCTTCAAGGTCAAGTCTCTGGCCGCCATCAAGGACCCGGCCAAGAACCTGGAACTGGTGGCCGGCACTGGTGACCAATGTCTGCCGTATGATGACGCCCGCTGTGGTGATGGCGGCAAGGCGGTGGACGCCACGCTCACCAACCCCAGAGGTGGGTCGCACATAAAGTACACACACGTCCGTACATTTACACGCTTGTACACACATGAGTAGTACACACACATAAAGTACACACATTCATTTACTGTACACACACAAATAGTACACACACATATAGTACACACATAAATGTACAGTACACACACACACACACGTACTCCTGTGTACATTTCTGCATGTTTGAGTGAAAAAGATGAATTTAAAAGTCTTTTATTTCTGAAAAAAAAAAAGAAGAGTATTTCTGGCGAGTACTTTCCCCTGCAAGACGTGTACTTTCAGTGCCTATACGCAGTAGAGTGAGGAAGGTGTGTACTAGTGATGTGTGACACTTGCAGGCATGGCGGTGGACAAGTACGGCGTGGTGTTCTTGGTGGATGGCACTATGATCCGCAGGATCGACCAGAACGGGATCATCTCCACCCTGCTGGGCTTCAACGACCTGACCTCCGCACGACCTCTCAGCTGTGACGCCGTCATGGACATCTCGCAGGTATGTTTGGACGGAAAAAAAATCTTTCAAAAATAAAAACACATTTAAAAATGAAATAGGAAAACACATTTTAAAAGAAAAACATATATATATATATATATAAAAAAGGAAAAAACATTTTAAAAAGAAAAACACATTTAAAATGGAAAAAAAAAACATTTTTGAAAGAAAAACATATGTAAAAAAGGAAAAAACATTTTATAAAGAAAACACATTTAAAATAAATAAAAAAATTTTTGAAAGAAAAACATATATATAAAAAAGGAAACAACATTTTAAAAAGAAAAACACATTTAAAATGGAAAAAAATACATTTTTGAAAGAGAAACATATGTATATAAAAAAGGAAAAAACATTTTGAAAAACACATTTAAAATGGAAAAAAACATTAAAAAAAAACAAATTTAAATGGAAAAAAAAACATTTTTGAAAGAAAAACATGTATAAAAAAGGAAAAAACATTTTAAAAAGAAAAACACATTTAAAATGAAAAAAATACATTTTTGAAAGAAAAACATATATAAAAAAAGGAAAAACATTTTAAAAACAAAAACACATTTAAAATGAAAAAAAAAAACATTTTTGAAAGAAAAACATATACAAAAAAGGAAAAAAACATTTTAAAAAAATACATTTAAAAAAGAAAAACACATTTAAAATGGAAAAAATACATTTTTGAAAGAAAAACATGTATAAAAAAGGAAAAAACATTTTATAAAGAAAACACATTTAAAATAAAATAAAAAAAATTTGAAAGAAAAACATATATATAAAAAAGGAAAGAACATTTTAAAAAGAAAAACACATTTAAAATGGAAAAAAATACATTTTTGAAAGAGAAACATATGTATATAAAAAAGGAAAAAACATTTTGAAAAACACATTTAAAATGGAAAAAAACATAAAAAAAAAACAAATTTAAATGGAAAAAAAAACATTTTTGAAAGAAAAACATGTATAAAAAAGGAAAAAACATTTTAAAAAGAAAAACACATTTAAAATGAAAAAAATACATTTTTGAAAGAAAAACATATATAAAAAAAGGAAAAACATTTTAAAAACAAAAACACATTTAAAATGAAAAAAAAAACATTTTTGAAAGAAAAACATATACAAAAAAGGAAAAAAACATTTAAAAAAAATACATTTAAAAAAGAAAAACACATTTAAAATGGAAAAAAAACATTTTTGAAAGAAAAACATGTATAAAAAAGGAAAAAACATTTTATAAAGAAAACACATTTAAAATAAAATAAAAAAATTTTGAAAGAAAAACATATATATAAAAAAGGAAAGAACATTTTAAAAAGAAAAACACATTTAAAATGGAAAAAAATACATTTTTGAAAGAGAAACATATGTATATAAAAAAGGAAAAAACATTTTGAAAAACACATTTAAAATGGAAAAAAACATTAAAAAAAAACAAATTTAAATGGAAAAAAAAACATTTTTGAAAGAAAAACATGTATAAAAAAGGAAAAAACATTTTAAAAAGAAAAACACATTTAAAATGAAAAAAATACATTTTTGAAAGAAAAACATATATAAAAAAAGGAAAAACATTTTAAAAACAAAAACACATTTAAAATGAAAAAAAAAAAACATTTTTGAAAGAAAAACATATACAAAAAAGGAAAAAAACATTTAAAAAAAAAACATTTAAAAAAGAAAAACACATTTAAAAAAGAAAAACACATTTAAAATGGAAAAAAAAACATTTTTGAAAGAAAAACATGTATGAAAAAGAAAAAACATTTTATAAAGAAAAACACATTTAAAATAAAAAAAATCATTTTTGAAAGAAAAATATATATAAAAAAGAAAAAACATTTTAAAAAGAAAAACACATTTAAAATGGGAAAAAAAACATTTAAAAAAGAAAAACACATTTAAAATGGAAAAAAAACATTTTTGAAAGAAAAACATGTATAAAAAAGGAAAAAGCATTTTTAAAAGAAAAACACATTTAAAATGGAAAAAAAACATGTTTGAAAGAAAAACACATTTAAAATAAAATAAAAAAAATTTGAAAGAAAAACATGTATAAAAAAAGAAAAAACATTTTAAAAAGAAAAACACATTTAAAATGGAAAAAAAAATTTTAAAAAGAAAAACATTTAAAATGGAAAAAAAAACATTTTTAAAGAAAAACATGTATAAAAAAGGAAAAAACATTTTAAAAAGAAAAACACATTTAAAATGAAAAAAAAAATACATTTTTGAAAGTGAAGTGAAATGAATTATATTTATATAGCGCTTTTCTCAAGTGACTCAAAGCGCTTTACATTGTGAAACCCAATATCTAAGTTACATTTTTAAACCAGTTTGGGTGACACTGGGAGCAGGTGGGTAAAGTGTCTTGCCCAAGGACACAACGGCAGTGACTAAGATGGCGGAAGCGGGGATCGAATCTGCAACTCTGAAGTTGCTGGCATGGCCGCTCTACCAACCGAGTTATACCGCCCCAAGAAAAACATATATATATATATATATATATATATATATATATATATATATATATATAAAAAAATATAAAAAAAATAATTAAAAAAAAAAAAACACATTTGAAATGGGAAAAAAAACATTTTTGAAAGAAAAACACATTTAAAATAAAAAAATAAATTTTTGAAAGAAAAACATGTATAAAAAAGGAAAAAACATTTTAAAAAGAAAAACACATTTAAAATGAAAAAAAAAAAAACATTTTTGAAAGAAAAACACATTTGAAAAGAAATAGAAAAACACATTTTAAAAAGAAAACACATTTTAAAATAAAATAAAAAACATTTAAAAAAGATGAAGAAAAACCCAAGTTTTAAAAGGAAAAAAAACATGGTTTAAAAGAAAAAAGCGTTTTAAAAAGAAAAAGAAACAACACATTAAAAACACATTTTGAAAAGATAAATATATCTTAAAAGAGAAAAGAAAAAGAAAAACAAATTTTCTTGGATTGGGCTATATTGTACTGAGCAGCCAGGACAGAGCCGTATGGCTGCGTGGTTAGCATCTCCTCCCCCTCACTGAGACCTGAAGCCAAAGAAAAAGCAGAAGACGTTTCATCTCCTCTCTGCTCAGCCAGATGAAACCTCCACGCCACACACTTTTATTCTGCGGGACAGTTGCCATCTTCCCAGTGTGACAGCTGACATTTATCATGTTTGCAGCGTGTAAAAACACATTTTATCCTCCAGATGCCCGTGTGACGCCCCAGGGGGGAGCCCCCTCCCCCTTCACCCCCTCATGCTCGCCGCTGTCCAAATCCCCCCCTGATAGATGGACAAATATTAATTGATTCTAAATGTAGTGGGTGTGGCTTATATCAAATGTAGTGGGTGTGGCTTATATGCTTCTATAGTCCATAACACACTGATATAGTTCTATAGTCCATAACACACTTATATAGTTCTATAGTCCATAACACACTTATATAGTTCTATAGTCCATAACACACTTATATAGTTCTATAGTCCATAACACACTTATATAGTTCTATAGTCCATAACACACTTATATAGTTCTATAGTCCATAACACACTTATATAGTTCTATAGTCCATAACACACTTATATAGTTCTATAGTCCATAACACACTTATATAGTTCTATAGTCCAGAACACACTTATATAGTTCTATAGTCCATAGTACATATGGTAGGTCCAGTGGAGGATTTGGTCGGTGGCAAAAAAGTATCCATCCCAATGTAGTACACACCAAAAGTTGAATTAAAGATGTCAGTGTGCAGCACTTTAGCGCGCGTTACTAAAAGTAGTCATGGAATATTTAGTGCTGACAGGAAGTTGCTCTCAGCTGAAGAGAGAAAAGACTTTCAGTTTGTGTGCGACACATCAGAGTGTGTAGTGTGCACTTACACACACACTCTTGTACTGCAACTCCTGTGTACTCATGTGTACTCATGTGTACTCGTGTGTACTTGCTACTGCCATCTGGTATGATGCTTCACATGCAGCTAATGTCATCTCGTATGATGCTTCACATGCAGCTACTGCCATCTCGTATGATGCTTCACATGCAGCTAATGTCATCTCGTATGATGCTTCACATGCAGCTAATGTCATCTCGTATGATGCTTTACATGCAGCTACTGCCATCTCGTATGATGCTTCACATGCAGCTACTGCCATCTCGTATGATGCTTCACATGCAGCTAATGTCATCTCGTATGATGCTTCACATGCAGCTACTGCCATCTCGTATGATGCTTCACATGCAGCTACTGCCATCTCGTATGATGCTTCACATGCAGCTACTGCCATCTGGTATGATGCTTCACATGCAGCTAATGCCATCTCGTATGATGCTTCACATGCAGCAACTGCCATCTTGTGTGATACTTCACATGCAGATTAAACACCTTATTAATCCCTATCAAACACAATCTTAAACAGTTTATTAAACACTATTAAACACATTAATAAACAATTATTAAAAACAATTAAACACTTGAATAAACACCTTATTTATCCCTATCAAACACATTCTTAAACACTTTATTAAACATTTTAATAAACAGATTTTTAAACAATATTAAACACATTCTTAAACACTTTATTAAACACTATTAAAAACTTTAATAAACACCTTATTTAACACTATTAAACAATTTAATTAACATCTTATTAAACACTGTTAAACACATTCTTAAACACTTTATTAAACACTATAATAAACACATTTTTAAACACTTTAATAAACAATTATTAAAAACTATTAAACACTTAAATAAACACCTTATTTATCCCTATCAAACACATTCTTAAACACTTTATTAAACACTATTAAACACTTTAATAAACACCTTTTTAAACATGATTAAACACATTCTTAAAAACTGTATGAAACACTATTAAACACTTTAATAAACACCTTATTAAACACATTAATAAACACTTTAATAAACACCTTATTAACACGGTTAAGCACTTTAATAAACACCTTATTAAACAGAATTAAACACATTCTTAAATACTATTAAACACTTGAATAAACACCTTATTTATCCCTATCAAACACATTCTTAAACTCTTTATTAAACACTTTAATAAACAGATTTTTAAACAATATTAAACACAATATTAAACAATTCTTAAACACTTTATTAAACACTTTAATAAACAGATTTTTAAACAATATTAAACACAATATTAAACAATTCTTAAACACTTTATTAAACACTTTAATAAACATATTTTTAAACAATATTAAACACAATATTAAACACATTCTTTAACACTTTATTAAACACTATTAAACACTTTAATAAACACCTTATTTAACACTATTAAACAATTTAATTAACATCTTATTAAACACTGTTAAACACATTCTTAAACACTTTATTAAACACTATAATAAACACCTTTTTAAACACTTTAATAAACAATTATTAAAAACTATTAAACACTTAAATAAACACCTTATTTATCCCTATCAAACACATTCTTAAACACTTTATTAAACACTATTAAACACTTTAGTAAACACCTTTTTAAACATTATTAAACACATTCTTAAAAACTGTATGAAACACTGTTAAACACTTTAATAAACACCTTATTAAACACATTAATAAACACTTTAATAAACACCTTATTAAACACGGTTAAACACTTTAATAAACACCTTATTAAACAGAATTAAACACATTCTTAAATACAATTAAACACTATTAAACACTTGAATAAACACCTTATTTATCCCTATCAAACACATTCTTAAACACTTTATTAAACACTATTAAACACTTTAATAAACACCTTTTTAAACATTATTAAACACATTCTTAAAAACTGTATGAAACACTATTAAGCACTTTAATAAACACCTTATTAAACACATTAATAAACACTTTAATAAACACCTTATTAAACACGGTTAAACACTTTAATAAACACCTTATTAAACAGAATTAAACACATTCTTAAATACTATTAAACACTATTAAACACTTGAATAAACACCTTATTTATCCCTATCAAACACATTCTTAAACACTTTATTAAACACTTTCATAAACAGATTTTTAAACAATATTAAACACAATATTAAACAATTCTTAAACACTTTATTAAACACTTTAATAAACAGATTTTTAAACAATATTAAACACAATATTAAACAATTCTTAAACACTTTATTAAACACTTTAATACATATTTTTAAACAATATTAAACACAATATTAAACACATTCTTTAACACTTTATTAAACACTATTAAACACTTTAATAAACACCTTACTTAACACTATTAAACAATTTAATTAACATCTTATTAAACACTGTTAAACACATTCTTAAACACTTTATTAAACACTATAATAAACACCTTTTTAAACACTTTAATAAACAATTATTAAAAACTATTAAACACTTAAATAAACACCTTATTTATCCCTATCAAACACATTCTTAAACACTTTATTAAACACTATTAAACACTTTAGTAAACACCTTTTTAAACATTATTAAACACATTCTTAAAAACTGTATGAAACACTATTAAACACTTTAATAAACAACTTATTAAACACATTAATAAACACTTTAATAAACACCTTATTAAACACGGTTAAACACTTTAATAAACACCTTATTAAACACTGTTAAACACATTCTTAAACACTATAATAAACACCTTTTTAAACACTTTAACAAACAATTATTAAAAACTATTAAACACTTAAATAAACACCTTATTTATCCCTATCAAACACATTCTTAAACACTTTATTAAACATTTTAATAAACAGATTTTTAAACAATATTAAACACATTCTTAAACACTTTATTAAACACTATTAAAAACTTTAATAAACACCTTATTTAACACTATTAAACAATTTAATTAACATCTTATTAAACACTGTTAAACACATTCTTAAACACTTTATTAAACACTATAATAAACACCTTTTTAAACACTTTAATAAACAATTATTAAAAACTATTAAACACTTAAATAAACACCTTATTCATCCCTATCAAACACATACTTAAACACTTTATTAAACACTATTAAACACTTTAATAAACACCTTATTAAACATTATTAAACACATTCTTAAAAACTGTACTAAACACTTTAATAAACAAATTTTTAAACACTATTAAACACTTTAATAAACAATTATTAAGAACTATTAAACACTTAAATAAACACCTTATTTATCCCTATCCAACACATTCTTAAACACTTTATTAAACACTATTAAACACTTTAGTAAACACCTTTTTAAACATTATTAAACACATTCTTAAAAACTGTATGAAACACTTTAATAAACACCTTATTAAACACATTAATAAACACCTTATTAAACACTGTTAAACACTTTAATAAACACCTTATTAAACAGTATTAAACACATTCTTAAATACTATTAAACACTATTAAAAACGTTATTAAATACTATTAAACACTTTAATACACACTTTATTAAACACTATTAAACACTTGAATAAACACCTTATTTATCCCTATCAAACACATTCTTAAACACTTTAATAAACAGATTTTTAAACAATATTAAACACAATATTAGACACATTCTTAAACACTCTATTAAACACCTTTTTAAACACTATTAAACACATTCTTAAAAACTGTATTAAACACTATTAAACACTTTAATAAACACCTTTTTAAACACTATTAAACGCATTCTTAAAAACTGTATTAAACACTTTAATAAATACCTTATTAAACACATTAATAAACACTTTAATAAACACCTTATTAAACACTGTTAAACACTTTAACAAACACCTTATTAAACAGTATTAAACACATTCTTAAAAACTGTATTAAACACTTTAATAAATACCTTATTAAACACATTAATAAACACTTTAATAAACACCTTATTAAACACTGTTAAACACTTTAACAAACACCTTATTAAACAGTATTAAACACATTCTTAAAAACTGTATTAAACACTTTAATAAATACCTTATTAAACACATTAATAAACACTTTAATAAACACCTTATTAAACACTGTTAAACACTTTAACAAACACCTTATTAAACAGTATTAAACACATTCTTAAATACTATTAAACACTATTAAAAACGTTATTAAATACTATTAAACACTTTAATACACACTTTATTAAACACTTGAATAAACACCTTATTTATCCCTATCAAACACATTCTTAAACACTTTATTAAACACTTTAATAAACAGATTTTTAAACATATTAAACACATTCTTAAACACTTTATTAAACACTTTAATAAACATATTTTTAAACAATATTAAACACAATATTAAACACATTCTTTAACACTTTATTAAACACTATTAAACACTTTAATAAACACCTTATTTAACACTATTAAACAATTTATATAACATCTTGTTAAACAGTGTTAAACACTTTATTAAACACTAATAAACAACTTTTTTAAACACTATTAAACACATTCTTAAAAACGGTATTAAACACTATTAGACACTTTAATACACACTTTATTAAACACTTTAGTAAACACCTTATTAAACTTTATTAAACACTTTAATAAACATATTTTTAAACAATATTAAACACATTCTTTAACACTTTATTAAACACTATTAAACACTTTAATAAACACCTTATTTAACACTATTAAACAATTTAATTAACATCTTGTTAAACAGTGTTAAACACTTTATTAAACACTAATAAACAACTTTTTTAAACACATTCTTAAAAACGGTATTAAACACTATTAGACACTTTAATACACACTTTATTAAACACTATTAAACACTTTAGTAAACACCTTATTAAACAATATTAAACACCTTATTAAACACTATTAAACACATTCTTAAATACTATTAAACACTATTAAAAATGTTATTAAATACTATTAAAAACTTTAATACACACTTTATTAAACACTTTAGTAAACACCTTACTAATCCCTATCAAACATGTTGTTAAAAACGTTATTAAACAGTAAATTTGATGGTAGTTGGAATGTTTGGCAAGATAAAACATCAAAGTGGGCGTTCAAGAGCGACGCGTGCTTGTTTGCGTAAGAGCTTTTAATCAATCTCCATTCTGCTGGGCTGGAAGATGTCCCTTAATGAGATGTTATTAGTTGGCATTCTCTAGTGCAGCCTACTTGTAAAGCGTGAATGCATCTCCACTAGAACAAAAGACTTTAATTCAAGCCTTTAATGGCCGACTGTATTTCTCCTGCAATCTCTCCTATTCTGAAAAAGTGAAGGAGGCTGATGTGATCTTTGCCTCCATCTGGCCTTCCTTCGTCACGCTGCCCTTTTGCAGCCTGCATGATAGCATCAGTGATCACAGAGGAGCTTGTCTTCCCTCCACTCACGCTTTATCAGATGATTTTGAAAAGGTGAATTTGAAGATAACACAGCAGCTTTTTTTATGGAGCTACTTTTCAATGATGGCTTCCTTCAGGGCCAACGTTTCAATCAATGCAGCCTCCTTTTCACTAACTCTTTTGTCTTTGCTGCTCAACAACCTTTTTTGCCCTCAGAACAACAATCTCCATTTTATTTTAATCTTATCGTCTTGCAGACAAAACAGACTTTAAAGGAGAACTTTTGTCTGCCATTCACAATCTTTATTTAGGACAAGAACACATGTTGATTAATGGAACAATCTAATCAATAAGTTACCCAATTAATCGAACAATCTAATCAATAGGTTCCTCAATTAATCAAACACTCTCACCAACGATTATTCAAATACTCTAATTAATAGGTTACCTGATTAATCTAACAAACTAATCAATGGATTAATCGAGCAATCTATTCAATAGGTTACTTGAATAATAGAACAATCTAATCAATAAGTTACCCAATTAATCGAACATTCTAATCAATAGGTTTCTCGATTAATTGAAAAATTTGATCAATAGGTTACTTGATTAATCCAACAATCAAATCAATAATTTACTCGATGAATCGAACACCCTAATCAATAGTTTACTCAATGAATTGAACAATCTAATCAATAGTTTACTCGATGAATCTAACAATCTAATCAATAAGTTACTCGATTAATCGAACAATGTCATCAGTAGGTTACTCGATAAGTCGAACAATCTAATCAATAAGTTACTCGATTAATCGAACAATGTCATCAATAGGTTACCCGATTAATCTAACAATCTAATCAATGGGTTAATCGATTAATCGAGCAATCTATTCAATAGGTTACTTGAATAATCGAACAATCTAATCAATAAGTTACCCGATTAATCGAACAATCTAATCAATTGGTTTCTCGATTAATTGAACATTTTGATCAATAGGTTACTTGATTAATCCAACAATCTAATCAATAGGTTACTCAATGAATTGAACAATCTAATCAATAAGTTACTCGATTAATCGAACAATGTCATCAATAGGTTACTCGATTAGTCGAACAATCTAATCAATAAGTTACTCGATTAATCGAACAATGTCATCAATAGGTTACTCGATTAGTCGAACAATCTAATCTATAGTTTACTCGATGAATCTAACAATCTAATCAATAATTTACTCGATTAATCGAACAATGTCATCAGTAGGTTACCCGATTAATCTAACAATCTAATCAATGGGTTAATCGATTAATCGAGCAATTTATTCAATAGGTTACTTGAATAATCGAACAATCTAATCAATACGTTACCTGATTAATCGAACAATCTAATCAATAGGTTTCTCGATTAATTGAAAAATGTGATCAATAGGTTACTTGATTAATCCAACAATCTAATCAATAATTTACTCGATAAATCAAACACCCTAATCAATAGTTTACTCAATGAATTGAACAATCTAATCAATAGTTTACTCAATGAATTGAACAATCTAATCAATAGTTTACTCGATGAATCTAACAATCTAATCAATAATTTACTCGAGTAATCGAACAATGTCATCAGTAGGTTACTCGATTAGTCGAACAATCCAATCAATAAGTTACTCGATTAATCGAACAATGTCATCAATAGGTTACCCGATTAATCTAACAATCTAATCAATGGGTTAATCGATTAATCGAGCAATCTATTCAATAGGTTACTTGAATAATCGAACAATCTAATCAATAAGTTACCCGATTAATCGAACAATCTAATCAATAGGTTTCTCGATTAATTGAAAAATGTGATCAACAGGTTACTTGATTAATCCAACAATCTAATCAATAGGTTACTCAATGAATTGGACAATCTAATCAATAGTTTACTCGATGAATCGAACACCCTAATCAAGAGTTTACTCAATGAATTGAACAATCTAATCAATAGTTTACTCGATGAATCTAACAATCTAATCAATAAGTTACTCGATTAATCGAACAATGTCATCAGTAGGTTACTCGATTAGTCGAACAATCTAATGAATAAGTGACTCGATTAATCGAACAATGTCATCAATAGGTTCCCCGATTAATCTAACAATCTAATCAATGGGTTAATCGATTAATCGAGCAATCTATTCAATAGGTTACTTGAATAATCAAACAATCTAATCAATAAGTTACCCGATTAATCGAACAATCTAATCAATAGGTTTCTCGATTAATTGAAAAATGTGATCAACAGGTTACTTGATTAATCCAACAATCTAATCAATAGGTTACTCAATGAATTGGACAATCTAATCAATAGTTTACTCGATGAATCGAACACCCTAATCAATAGGTTACTCGATGAATCTAACAATATAACCAATAAGTTACTTGATTAATCGAACAATGTCATCAGTAGGTTACTCGATTAGTCGAACAATCTAATCAATAAGTTACTCGATTAATCGAACAATGTCATCAATTGGTTACCCGATTAATCTAACAATATAATCAATGGGTTAATCGATTAATCGTGCAATCTATTCAATAGGTTACTTGAATAATCGAACAATCTAATCAATAAGTTACCCGATTAATCGAACAATCTAATCAATAGGTTTCTCGATTAATTGAAAAATTTGATCAACAGGTTACTTGATTAATCCAACAATCTAATCAATAATTTACTCGATAAATCAAACACCCTAATCATAGTTTACTCAATGAATTGAACAATCTAATCAATAGTTTACTTGATGAATCCAACAATCTAATCAATAATTTACTCGATTAATCAAACAATGTCATCAGTAGGTTACTCGCTTAGACGAACAATCTAATCAATAAGTTACTCGATTAATCGAACAATGTCATCAATAGGTTACCCGATTAATCTAACAATCTAATCAATGGGTTAATCGATTAATCAAGCAATCTATTCAATAGGTTACTTGAATAATCGAACAATATAGTCAATAAGTTACCCGATTAATCGAACAATCTAATCAATAGGTTTCTCGATTAATTGAAAAATGTGATCAACAGGTTACTTGATTAATCCAACAATCTAATCAATAGGTTACTCAATGAATTGAACAATTTAATCAATAAGTTACTCGATTAATCGAACAATGTCATCAATAGGTTACTCGATTAGTCGAACAATCTAATCAATAAGTTACTCGATTAATCGAACAATGTCATCAATAGGTTACTCGATTAGTCGGACAATCTATTCAATAAGTTACTCGATTAATCGAACAATGTCATCAATAAGTTACTCGATTAGTCGAACAATCTAATCAATAGGTTACTCGATTAATCAAACAATCTAATCAATGGGTTAATCGATTAATCGAGCAATCTATTCAATAGGTTACTTGAATAATCGAACAATCTAATCAATAAGTTACCTGATTAATCGAGCAATCTAATCAATAGGTTTCTCGATTAATTGAAAAATGTGATCAATAGGTTACTTGATTAATCCAACAATCTAATCAATAGGTTACTCAATGAATTGGACAATCTAATCAATAGTTTACTCGATGAATCGAACACCCTAATCAATAGGTTACTCGATGAATCTAACAATATAACCAATAAGTTACTTGATTAATCGAACAATGTCATCAGTAGGTTACTCGATTAGTCGAACAATCTAATCAATAAGTTACTCGATTAATCGAACAATGTCATCAATTGGTTACCCGATTAATCTAATCAATGGGTTAATCGATTAATCGAGCAATCTATTCAATAGGTTACTTGAATAATCGAACAATCTAATCAATAAGTTACCCGATTAATCGAACAATCTAATCAATAGGTTTCTCGATTAATTGAAAAATTTGATCAATAGGTTACTTGATTAATCCAACAATCTAATCAATAGTTTACTCGATGAATTGAACGCCCTAATCAATAGGTTACTCGATGAATCTAACAATATAATCAATAAGTTACTCGATTAATCGAACAATGTCATTAGTAGGTTACTCGATTAGTCGAACAATCTAATCAACAAGTTACTCGTTTAATCGAACAATGTCATCAATAGGTTGCTCGATTAATCAAACAATCTAATCAATAAGTTACTCGATTAATCGAACAATGTCATCAATAGGTTACTCGATTAATCTAACAATCTAATCAATGGGTTAATCGATTAATCGAGCAATCTGTTCAATAGGTTACTTGAATAATCGAACAATCTAATCAATAAGTTACCCGATTAATCGAACAATCTAATCAATAGGTTTCTCGATTAATCGAACAATCTAATCAATAGGTTACTCAATGAATTGAACAATCTAATCAATAGTTTACTCGATGAATCGAACACCCTAATCAATAAGTTACTCGATTAATCGAACAATGTCATCAATAGGTTACTCGATTAATCGAACAATCTAATCAATAGGTTACTCGATTAATCAAACAATCTAATCAATAGGTTACTTGATTAATCAAACAATCTAGTCAATAGTTACTCGATTACTAAAGTAATGGATAGCTGCAGCCTGAGTCTGGATCCATGTGGTCTAGCTGTAACATCATTTGGTGGTACAGTTTTTGGTTGGTGCTTGAACAAGTCTCACCAAGTTCCTGAAGACGGTGGCTCATGTGTTTAGCATTATTCGCCTCGTGGTCTGGTTCTGGGTTCCAAGCTCCGGGAACTTGGTTGTAGACCGGGGTAGTCTTCTCCCGGTACTCAGACCCAAATCACTGAATGCGAGGTGAAGCGGCCAGGTGTTCATGATTCATGTCTTTTCCGTCCCAGGTGCGCCTGGAGTGGCCCACAGACCTGGCGGTGAGTCCCTTGGACAATTCCTTGTACGTCCTGGACAACAACGTGGTCCTCCAGATCTCCGAGAACCACCAAGTGCGCATCGTGGCGGGCAGGCCCATGCACTGCCAAGTGCCCGGCATGGACCACTTCCTCATGAGCAAGGTGGCCATCCACGCCACCCTGGAGTCGGCCAACACGCTGGCCGTGTCCCACACCGGAGTCCTGTACATCGCCGAGTCGGACGAGAAGAAGATCAACCGTGTCCGCCGGGTGTCCACCGACGGCGAGATCTCCTTGGTGGCGGGGGCGCCCAGCGGCTGCGACTGCAAGAACGACGCCAACTGCGACTGCTACTCGGGCGACGAGGGCTACGCCATGGACGCCAAGCTGAACGCGCCCTCGTCCTTGGCGGTGTGTCCGGACGGAGAGCTCTACATCGCCGACCTGGGCAACATCCGCATCCGCTACGTGCGCCAGAACAAGCCCTACCTGAGTCCCCTCAACATGTACGAGGTGTCCTCCCCCATCCAGGACCAACTCTACCTCTTCGACGCCAACGGCAGCCACGTCTTCACCCAGAGTCTGACCACCGGGGACCACCTGTACAACCTCACCTACACGGGCCAGGGCCAGCTGAGCAGCATCACGGACAACAACAAGAACGTGGTCACCATCCGCCGCGACACCACGGGGATGCCTCTGTGGCTCATGGTGCCCGACGGACAGACCTTCTGGTTCACCGTGGGCGCCAACCACGCGCTCAAAAGTGTGGCGGCGCAGGGCCAAGAACTCGCCGTCATGACCTACCACGGAAGTTCCGGGCTGCTGGCCACCAAAACCGATGAGAACGGTTGGACCACCTTCTTTGAGTGAGTGACCTCTAAGAGGTGGTTCAATTTCACCGCAAACTGTTACCTGTTAGCATGCTAGCTTCTTTATTTAGCTCATTTTGGAGGTACACACCTTATTGGTACTTGATGCATGCTAACGTTAGCATGCTAGCATTTGAAACACATTTTCCAGGTACACACCTTCAGAGTAATATATTGTGACACATGTTACAGTTAGCATTTTAGCATGCTAACATGAGCATATTAGATTTTTAGCTAATTTAGCAGGTGTACACCTTCAGCGTCAAATATTTTGTTACTTGACAAATGCTACCTGTTAGCATGTTCATGTTAAAATGATAGCTTCTTTTTTGTAGGTACACACCTCAGTCATATATTGGTACTTGATGCATGCTAACGTTAGCATGCTAGCATTTGAAACACATTTTCCAGGTACACACCTTCAGAGTAATATATTGTGACACTTGACGCATGTTACAGTTAGCATTTTAGCATGCTAACATTAGGATATCAGATTTTTAGCTAATTTAGCAGGTATACACTTCATCGTCAAATGTTTTGTTACTTGACCGATGATAGCTGTTAGCATGTAAATGTTGATATACTTTTTTTTAGCTAATTGTGTAAGGTATACACCTCAGTCATATATTGGTACTTGATGCATGCTAACGTTAGCATGCTAGCATTTGAAGCACATTTTCCAGGTACACACCTTCAGAGTAATATATTGTGACACTTGACGCATGTTACAGTTAGCATTTTAGCATGCTAACATGAGCATATTAGATTTTTAGCTAATTTAGCAGGTGTACACCTCAGCGTCAAATATTTTGTTACTTGACAAATGATACCTGTTAGCATGTTCATGTTAAAATGATAGCTTCTTTTTTGTAGGTAAACACCTCAGTCATATATTGGTACTTGATGCATGCTAACGTTAGCATGCTAGCATTTAAAACACATTTTCCAGGTACACACCTTCAGAGTAATATATTGTGACACTTGACGCATGTTACAGTTAGCATTTTAGCATGCTAACATGAGCATATTAGATTTTTAGCTAATTTAGCAGGTATACACCTCAGCGTCAAATATTTTGTTACTTGACAAATGATACCTGTTAGCATGTTCATGTTAAAATGCTAGCTTCTTTTTTGTATCTCATTTTGGAAGTACACACCTTAGTCATATATTGGTACTTGATGCATGCTAACGTTAGCATGCTAGCATTTAAAACACATTTTACAGGTACACACCTTCAGAGTAATATATTGTGGCACTTGACGCATGTTACAGTTAGCATTTTAGCATGCTAACATTAGGATATCAGATTTTTAGCTATTTTAAGCAGGTATACACTTCATCGTCAAATGTTTTGTTACTTGACGGATGATAGCTGCTAGCTTCTTTTTTGTAGGTACACACCTCAGTCATATATTGGTACTTGATGCATGCTAACGTTAGCATGCTAGCATTCAAAACACATTTTCCAGGTACACACCTTCAGAGTAATATATTGTGACACTTGACGCATGTTACAGTTAGCATTTTAGCATGCTAACATTAGGATATCAGATTTTTAGCTAATTTAGCAGGTATACACTTCATCGTCAAATGTTTTGTTACTTGACGGATGATAGCTGTTAGCATGTCAATGTTAATATACTTTTTTTTAGCAAATTGTGTAAGGTATACACCTCAGTCATATATTGGTACTTGATGCATGCTAACGTTAGCATGCTAGCATTTGAAACACATTTTCCAGGTACACACCTTCAGAGTAATATATTGTGACACTTGACGCATGTTACAGTTAGCATTTTAGCATGCTAACATTAGGATATCAGATTTTTAGCTAATTTAGCAGGTGTACACTTCATCGTCAAATGTTTTGTTACTTGACGGATGATAGCTGTTAGCATGTCAATGTTAATATACTTTTTTTTTAGCTAATTGTGTAAGGTATACACCTCAGTCATATATTGGTACTTGATGCATGCTAACGTTAGCATGCTAGCATTTGAAACACATTTTCCAGGTACACACCTTCAGAGTAATATATTATGGCACTTGACGCATGTTACAGTTAGCATTTTAGCATGCTAACATTAGGATATCAGATTTTTAGCTAATTTAGCAGGTGTACACTTCATCGTCAAATGTTTTGTTACTTGACGGATGATAGCTGTTAGCATGTCAATGTTAATATACTTTTTTTTTAGCTAATTGTGTAAGGTATACACCTCAGTCATATATTGGTACTTGATGCATGCTAACGTTAGCATGCTAGCATTTGAAACACATTTTCCAGGTACACACCTTCAGAGTAATATATTATGGCACTTGACGCATGTTACAGTTAGCATTTTAGCATGCTAACATTAGGATATCAGATTTTTAGCTAATTCAGCAGGTGTACACTTCATCGTCAAATGTTTTGTTACTTGACGGATGATAGCTGTTAGCTGGAACCGCGTTCCAACTTCAAACAGTTCAGCCTATTCGGGAATCGCGGGCTTTCCATCGACAAATACCCAAAAAATTCCCAGATTTCCCAGAATTCCAGGTTTTCCGGGACATTTTCTCATTCAAAATGAATTGGCCATTTTTTTAAACTTCCACCATTTCCACATTTTTCAACCGATTAAAACTATTCTACCTTCAACACATTCCACTCATTGTAGAAATTAGAATTACCTTTTTTTCAAGTTCACAAAAATTCCAGGAATTCCTGTTTTTTTAAACCCATTTTTCTGTCGACGACCCCTTCCACGTTTTTCAACCCACTTCAACCGTTCTACTGTCAAATGTTTCCTCTTAATCAGAACAAAAAAAACTAGTTGTTTTTTGAACTGGACAAATTCCAGGTTTTCCCAAAATTCCAGGAATTCCGTAATACCATTTCTCAATTCAACATGTTACTACGTCAACATTTCTCCACCAATTTGAACAATTCCAACACCAACTCATTCAGAACATTCACAATTTTTTTTTTTACCATTTTCAAAAAAAATCCCTCTTTTTCCGAAATTCCCAAATTTCCATGAAATTCCCATTAAAAAGAATGGGACATTTTTTCAAAGTTCCAGAACTTCCACGTTTTATCTGATTCTAAGCGTTCCAACTTCAAAATATTCAGCCTGTTCAGGAATTGTGTGCTCGACTTCAACAATTATAAAAAACATATCACGGATTTCCTAAAATTCCCAGTTTTTAGGGACATTTTCATTCAAAATGAATTATCCATTTTTTAAACTTCCATAATTCCCACATTTTTCAACCGATTCAAACCATTCCACCTCAACACATTCAAGTCATCCTGGAAATGCAAATAACCCTTTTTCCATGTTCAATACATTTCCAGGAATTCCTGTTTTTTCTAACCATATTTCCAACCTTTTTTAGTGCGATGATTTCTTTCACATTTTTCAACCCACTTCAACCTGTCAACACATTCCTCTTAATCTGGACAAAAACACAAGTTGGTTTAAGAACGTGAACAATTTCCGAAATTCCTGGTATTCCATAATAACATTTCTCAATTAAAAATGTTCCTACTTCAACATTTCTTGACCCATTTAAACAATTCCAACACCAACCAATTCAGCTCATTCATGCTCCTAATCATTTTTTCAAAAATCCCACTTTTCTCAAAATTCCAAAATTTCCAGAAAGTTCCCATTAATAGTACACACTATTTTATACTTTGCACACACTAATAGTACACATTATTTTATACTTTGTATACACTAATAGTACACACATTTTTTGTATAACTTGTACACACTAATAGTACGTATTATTTTATACTTTGTACACACTAATAGTACACAATATTCTATACTTTTCAAACACTAACATTACACACTATTTTATACTTTGTGCACACTAATAGTACACAATATTTTACACTTTGCACAAACTAATAGTGCACACTATTTTATACTTTGCACACACTAATAATACACACTATTTAATACTTTGTACAGAGTAATAGTACACACTAGTTAATCATTTGTGCACACTAACAGTAAAAAGTATTATATACTTTGTACACACTAATAGTACACAACTTTTTGTATACTTTGTACAAACGAATATTTCACACTATGTTATACTTTGTACACACTAATAGTACATATTATTTTATACTTTGTACACACTATTCTATATTTTGCACACGCTAACAGTACACACTATTTTATACTTTGTACACACTAATAGTACACACTATTTTATACTTTTTACACACCAATAGTCACACAATTGTTTACTTTGTACACACTAATAGTACACACTATTTAATACTTTGTACACACTAATAGTACGCACTATTTTATACTTTTTACACACTAATAGTCACACAATTTTTTACTTTGTACACACTAATAGTACACATTGTTTAAAACTTTGTACACAGTAATAGTACACACTATTTTATACTTTATGCACACTAATAGTACACTCCTTTTTGTATACTTTGTACAAACGAATAGTTCACACAATTTTATACTTTGTACACGCTAATAGTAAACACATTTTTTGTATACTTTGTACACACTAATAGTACACACTATTTTATACTTTTTACACACTAATAGTACACACAATTTTTTACTTTGTACACACTAATAATACACACCTTTTTGTATACTTTGTACAAACTAATAGTTCACACTATTTTATAGTTTGTACACTTAATTAGTACGCACTATTTTATACTTTTTACACACTAATAGTCACACAATTTTTTACTTTGTACACACTAATAGTACACATTATTTAAAACTTTGTACACAGTAATAGTACACACTATTTTATACTTTGTGCACACTAATAGTACACTCCTTTTTGTATACTTTGTACAAACGAATAGTTCACACAATTTTATACTTTGTACACACTAATAGTACACACAATTTTTTACTTTGTACACACTAATAATACACACCTTTTTGTATACTTTGTACAAACTAATAGTTCACACTATTTTATACTTTGTACACTTTATTAGTGCACACTATTTTATACTTTGTGCACACTAATAGTACACTCCTTTTTGTATACTTTGTACAAACGAATAGTTCACACAATTTTATACTTTGTACACACTAATAGTAAACACATTTTTTGTATAGTTTGTACACACTAATAGTACACACTATTTCATATTTTTTACACACTAATAGTACACACAATTTTTTACTTTGTACACACTAATAATACACACCTTTTTGTATACTTTGTACAAACTAATAGTTCACACTATTTTATACTTTGTACACTTAATTAGTACGCACTATTTTATACTTTTTACACACTAATAGTCACACAATTTTTTACTTTGCACACACTAATAGTACACACTATTTTATACTTTGTACACAGTAATAGTACACACTATTTTATACTTTGTGCACACTAATAGTACACTCCTTTTTGTATACTTTGTACAAACGAATAGTTCACACAATTTTTTACTTTGTACACACTAATAGTACACATTATTTAATACTTTGTACACAGTAATAGTACACACTATTTTATACTTTGTGCACACTAGTCTATGCTTTGCACACGCTAACAGTACGCACTATTTTATACTTTGGACACACTAATAGTACACTATTTTATACTTTTTACAGACTAATAATACACACAATTTTTTACTTTGTACACACTAATAATACACACCTTTTTGTATACTTTGTACAAACTAATAGTTCACACTATTTTATACTTTGTACACTTTATTAGTGCACACTATTTTATACTTTGTGCACACTAATAGTACACAGTATTTTATACTTTGTACACACTAGTAGTACACTGTATTGTATACTTTGTGCACACAAATAGTACACATTATTTTATACTTCGTACACACTAATAGTACACATTATTTTATATTTTGTGCACACTAATTGTACACAGTATTTTATACTTTGTGCACACTAATAGTACACAGTATTTTATACTTTGTACACACTAGTAGTACACTGTATTGTATACTTTGTGCACACTAATAGTACACACTATTTTATACTTTTTACACACTAATAGTACACACAATTTTTTACTTTGTACACACTAATAATACACACCTTTTTGTATACTTTGTACAAACTAATAGTTCACACTGTTTTATACTTTGTACACTTTATTAGTGCACGCTATTTTATACTTTGTGCACACTAATAGTACACAGTATTTTATACTTTGTACACACTAGTAGTACACTGTATTGTATACTTTGTGCACACTAATAGTACACATTATTTTATACTTTGTACACACTAATAGTACACATTATTTTATACTTTGTGCACACTAATAATACACATTATTTTATACTTTGTACACACTAATAGTACACATTATTTTATACTTTGTACACACTAACAGTACACACTATTTTATACTTTGTACACACTAATAGTACACACTATTTTATATTTTGTGCACACTAATTGTACACATTATTTTATACTTTGGACACACTAATAGTACACATTATTTTATACTTTGTACACACTAATAGTACACATTATTTTATATTTTGTACACACTAATAGTACACATTATTTTATATTTTGTGCACACTAATTGTACACATTATTTTATACTTTGTACACACTAGTAGTACACTGTATTGTATACTTTGTGCACACTAATAGTACACAGTATTTTATACTTTGTGCACACTAATAGTACATATTATTTTATACTTTGTACACACTAATAGTACACATTATTTTATACTTTGTACACACTAATAGTACACAGTATTTTATATTTTGTGCACACTAATAGTACACAGTATTTTATACTTTGTGCACACTAATAGTACACATTATTTTATACTTTGTACACACTAACAGTACACACTATTTCATACTCTGTACACCTAGAATCGGTACCGTATCGGTTGAAGTGTGAACGGTACCCGTCCCTAATCAGGAGGTTGCCTACAGCCACAGCTGTGATGTTTTCCATAGCAGGTGTTATTTATAAAGCTGGACTTTTGTAAACAACACTTCAATCAACATTTGTCATCAGTCTTGCATTGTTTTTACTTTGCTGGCACGCCCATATTTGGTCGGCAGGATGCAGCTTGCTCACCTTCACCCACATTCAGTATTCCCCCAGCAGCAGTTGTTTCATTTTCATCTGATCAATGTTTCGTCTCCGCCAATAAACACTTCCCTTAGTTACCTCTGAAGGTCGTTGTCTCCATGGCGACAGTCCTAACGCTAATTTGTTGCCGCCATAAAATTGTGAAACTGGAAAGGTGAGACATCATTCTTGCTCCTGCAGGCGAGAACAATGAAGACGGAATATTAGCACAAATCAATAACAATCATCTTTTTATAGCTTCTTTCTTCTTCATTCCATTGCAGGCTCATAAAATAGATCAATGAAAAGGCAGCAGGTGGCGCTGTCATCCCTGACCAATGAAGAGTCATTTAGCACACGCAGTGTGATTTAGCAAGACTGACCAATGAAGAGTAGATGTCATCATTTAGCACACGCAGGGTGATTTAGCAAGACTGACCAATGAAGAGTAGATGTCATCATTTAGCACACGCAGTGTGATTTAGCAAGACTGGCCAATGAAGAGTAGATGTCATCATTTAGCACACGCAGTGTGATTTAGCAAGACTGACCAATGAAGAGTAGATGTCATCATTTAGCACACGCAGGGTGATTTAGCAAGACTGACCAATGAAGAGTAGATGTCATCATTTAGCACACGCAGTGTGATTTAGCAAGACTGGCCAATGAAGAGTAGATGTCATCATTTAGCACACGCAGTGTGATTTAGCAAGACTGAAAGTGTTCTGTGGGAGCTAGTTTGGGTTTTTATTTAGTACGTGTGGGAAGGAAGTGCAAACTGGCAGTTGTGCAGACGTGTATGGATTGTCAAAAATAGAAAATATTACACATTGTTTATTCAGCAATATTATTTTATAATTCCATAGCTGCTGGATGACTTACAAGGCCGATTCAAATTAATTCAATTGATATCTGTCAGCGGTTTTTTTTTGTGTGTGTTTTTTTAATGATCATTTTTTTCATATATATGAAAATAAAAAAATATTGCATTATGCATCGTTTTGCGTCCGGAGCATTCCAGCGCTCGCGTCTCACACGAGCGTCACTTACTGCGCGCTAAAAAGTGGTTTCCACTGTAGATGCACTGCAAACTGTTTCTAAAGTACTGACATTTTCTATTTGTGTGCTGCATGTTTGAAAACAACACATGACATGGATGTGCAGTAAATGAGTGTTTCCATGGTGACAGCAGGCAGTACGCACAAAAAACTCATTTAAATAAGACAGCAGTTATTAATTGTACACACAGTCTTAGTAAATCACACCCACTAACAGTACACACGATTTTATACGTTGTACATACTAATAGTACACACTATTTTATACTTTGTACATACCAATAGTACACACTATTTTACACTTTGTACACACTAATAGTACATGCTATTTTATACTTTGTAAACACTAACAATACACACTATTTTATACTTTGTTTACAATAGTTGTACACACTATTTTATACTTTTTACACACAAATAGTACACACTATTTTAAACTTTGTACATACCAATAGTACACACTTATAGTACACACTATTTTATACTTTGTAAACACTGACAGTACACACTATTTTATAGTTTGTACACACTAATAGTACTCACTATTTTATAATTTGTACACACTAACAGTACATGCTATTTTATACTTTGCACACACTAATAGTACACACTATTATATACTTTGTGCACACTAATAGTACACACTATTTAATACTATGTGCACACTAATAGTACACACTATTTTATACGTTGTACATACTAATAGTACACACTATTTTATACTTTGCGCACACTAATAGTACACACTATTTTATACTTTGTACACACTAATAGTACATGCTATTTTATACTTTGTAAACACTAACAATACACACTATTTTATACTTTGTTTACAATAGTTGTACACACTATTTTATACTTTGTACACACTAATAGTACACACTATTTTAAACTTTGTACATACCAATAGTACACACTATTTTATACTTTGTACAGACTTATAGTACACACTATTTTATAGTTTGTACACACTAATAGTACTCACTATTTTATAATTTGTACACACTAACAGTACATGCTATTTTATACTTTGCACACACTAATAGTACACACTATTACATAATTTGTGCACACTAATAGTACACACTATTATATACTTTGTGCACACTAATAGTACACACTATTTAATACTATGTGCACACTAATAGTACACACTATTTGATACTTTGTATGCACTAATAGTACACACTATTTTATACTTTGCGCACACTAATAGTACACACTATTTTGTACTTTGTACACATTAATAGTACACACTGTTTTATACTTTGTACAAACCAACAGTACATACTATTTTATACTTTGCACACACTAATAGTACTCACTAATATATACTTTGTGCACACTAATAGTACACACTATTTAATACTATGTGCACACTAATAGTACACTATATTTTATATGTTGTACACATTAATAATACACATTATTTTATACTTTGTACACACTATTTTATACTTTCACACACTAATAGTACACACAATTTCATACTTTGTGCACACTAATAGTACACACTATTTTATACTATGTGCACGCTAATAGTACACACTATTTAATATTGTTGTACGCACTAATAGTACACACTATTTAATACTTTGCACACACTAATACTACACACTATGTTATACGTTGTGCACACTAATATTACACGCTATTTTATACTTTGTACGCACTAATAGTACACACTATATTATACCTTTTACACTAATAGTACACACTATTTTATACTTTGTACTCCCTAATAGTACACACTATTTTATACTTTTTACACACTATTTGGCGCCTACTATTTGGATCTTAGTAGATCAGGCCCTTTGCGTTTGTGTCTTTAAAGAAGAGGGGAGGTATTTCAGAGCGTCTTTCCCTGTGATGGTCTCACTGGGGTGTTTACAGCATGACCAAATTATAGATAAGGATAGTTTTGGGTATGGCAAGCAAACATATTTCAATGGTTTTTCCGCTCTAGTTGTCCGTTCATGCGCTCTTAATTTCGCCTTGCAGAGCGGAAAGCTTCTCCGAGATGTTATCCAGTCTGCGATTCAATTCAGTTACAGATCGATGCATTGTTCAGCAAATCATGAAAAGACGTGAAGAGTGAGGGAAAGAGATGATAGTTTTTAATGAGGTTTGCTCTTCATAGACACATTACTGTCACAAGAGTACTAAAAAGTCAACAGGAAGTAGAATACTTGGCAGTAAAAAGTGTCTCATCCTACATTCATGTCTGGGAGATGATTCCTCCATATTGGATATTTGAATGCGGTGATGAGGGAGTAGAGCCCCACCTCATTTGTTCCAGGCTTTTATTGTGGCGGGCGGCATCATGGGAAGCAGTTTGAATGCGCACAGATAAGTCTTCATCCCTCCTAATGCGGCGCTGCTGGCCCCGTTGAATGTGTGCCCATCCCCCGCACGCTGACAAAGTATTGGGTCATTGTGATGGCAGCAGGAGGCCATGACACCTTTACCAGCACAACAACATTTACCTTGCCAGGTGACATACATGGCGGTGCTCTACTACTGTCGGACCATACACTTTCATGAGTGTGTTTTCAATACGGCCATGAAATATACATTTTCATATTTATCTACATGTATTTATATATATATATATATATATATATATATATATATATATATATATATATATATATATATATATATATATATATATATACTTACACTAAATATTTATGTGTATTATCATTTTACTGTTAACATCTTATTATTTATAATAATAATAATCCAAAAAATAAAAACAATAATAGTTAATTAAATAAAAACAATTGCAGATGCCAGGTGACAAACATAGTGGTGCTCTACTACTGTATTTGTGATTAAACACTTAAGTGTGTTTCAATCTATCCATTAAATTTGCATTTTCATACCTATGTTTGTATGTATATATATACATGTATGTATATATATATATATATATATATATATATATATATATATATATATATATATATATATATATATATATATATATACTATATATATATATGTATGTATGTATTTATGTATGTATGTATGTGTATATATATCTATATATATATGTGTGTATGTATGTGTATATATATATATATATATATATATATATATATATATATATATACTGTATGTATATATACTGCGTATATATACTGTGTCTATATGTATGTATGTGTAAATATATATATATATATAGATAGATAGATAGATATATATACATATATATATGTATGTATGTATGTGTGTATGTATATATGTTTGTGTATATATATACAGTATTTGTGTGTATATAGATATGTATATATATATATATATATATATATTTGTGTGTGTGTGTGTGTGTGTGTGTGTGTGTGTGTGTGTGTGTATGTATGTACTGTATATATGTATACATATACATATATGTATAATATATACATATATGTATATGTATACATATTTATATATGTATATATATACTTATATATATACTTACTTACACGTTTGTGCTACAAAATATGTTTGTCTATTATCATTTTACTGTTAATAATATTCAATAACATGAAAACAACAATAGATAATAACATGAAAACAACAATAGTTAATAACATGAAAACAACAATAGATAATAACATGAAAACAACAATAGTTAATAACAAGAAAACAACAATTGTCAGGCTTGGACGAAGGAAGGGACTCAGATGCAGAGAGGTGATTCCAAATAAAGCTTTTATTTTGAAAAACTCTTTAAGCCTCCAGAGCCGAGTAAATTCAAATACTATGAAATACAAAAATAGCTATCGACAAAATGTTCCAAAAGGGAAAAACCGAAAATCACTCCAAAAAGGAGGAAATACAAAAATAAGGACAATATAATTAGCACCGTATCTGTTATCAAAAAACTTTAACAAAAAACGCTCCAAACAGGAGGAAGAAAATAAAGACTATAAAACTTAACTAAACAAAAAATCACTCAAAAAACTTTGAGGAAAAAATCTTTAAGGAAAAATTATAACTCACCACTGCGGTAGAAAAAGGTAGAATAACAAAAGTCGCTCTGAGGGAGGAAAAAAGTTAATTCAAAATGACAGCGTGGGATATTCTGGAAGCAAGGACGTAGACGTGGGGCAAGGCATGGACATGAACATGAACATGGAACGCAAGACAGGCACGAAAGCTGGAGACAATCTGGCACAGAACAAGGGGAGGCATGGGCTTATATGGAACATGAGGGTAATGGGAAACAGGTGGAAACAATCAAGGGTCAGGAATGACGTCAGACTGGTGACACAAGAGGAAGGACCCGTGATCTGAAACAAAAGGAGTTGCTTTTCAAAATAAAACATGTAAATCACAAGACAGAAAAAACCAAGACAAGACTTCCCTCACCGCGGTGTGACAACAATAGTTAATAACATGGAATAACAGGAAGTGGCGCGACTCTAGATTCCGTCTGACCTGCGTTCACATATTTAATGTGATCAACACTTCCTTTGCAGGTATGACAGCTTCGGCCGCCTGACCAACGTCACCCACCCGACGGGCCGCGTCAGCAGCTACCGGGCCGACGCCCACGGCGCCGTCCGCATCCAGACGGAGGGCGCCGCCAAGGAGGACGTCACGGTCACCGCCAACATGTCCGCCTCGGGCACCTTCTACACGCTCATGCAGGGTGAGTCCCTCTCTTCTGGGGTGGTCCTCCCTGCACATGTAGGTCACATGTAGGTCACATGTAGGTCACATGTAGGTCACATGGGTTCTGGGCAGCGTTCTGTCGGGGGGCGCCACAAGGAGGAGGGGGAAAACAAGCTAAGTGTGCTTATATTTTAATCATCATTTAATGATGTTTTTATTGAACTAAACACTGCTTTTAATTGGATATTTAATACAATGTTTAATTTATTTCATACATGTTTATATTATTATTTTGTTTTTTTAATATTTTTAACTCAATCTATGTTTTTTATTCAATAATTGAAGTCTTTCATTATTAATTTTCAGTTTGGCTTCAGCTGAATCATTCATGTAGCACATTTAAAAACTAAAGTGTTGTACATGTTAAACAGCCAAACAGGAAGTGGTAGGAAAATAAAAGCGCTGGAAAGGAAACAAATGCATTTACTATATAGTGTGTACAAAGTATACAGCTATGTGTACTATTAGTGGGCGTGTTGCAGGTGATCTACTAAGACTGTGTGTACAATTGAATACAAGTACTATATAGTGTGTACAAAGTATACAACTATGTGTACTATTAGTGGGTGTGTTGCAGGTGATCTACTAAGACTGTGTGTAGAGTTGAATACAAGTACTATATAGTGTGTACAAAGTATACAGCAATGTGTACTATTAGTGGGTGTGTTTCAGGTGATCTACTAAGACTGTGTGTAGAGTTGAATACAAGTACTATATAGTGTGTACAAAGTATAATAGTGTGTGTACTATTAGTAGGTGTGTTACAGGTGATCTACCAAGACTGTGTGTACAATTGAATACAAGTACTATATAGTGTGTACAAAGTATACAGCTATGTGTACTATTAGTGGGTGTGTTGCAGGTGATCTACTAAGACTGTGTACAATTGAATACAAGTACTATATAGTGTGTACAAAGTATACAGTTATGTGTACTATTAGTGGGCGTGTTACAGGTGATCTACTAAGACTGTGTGTACAATTGAATACAAGTACTATATAGTGTGTACAAAGTATACAACTATGTGTACTATTAGTGGGTGTGTTGCAGGTGATCTACTAAGACTGTGTGTACAATTGAATACAAGTACTATATAGTGTGTACAAAGTATAACAGTGTGTGTACTATTAGTGGGCGTGTTTCAGGTGATCTACTAAGACTGTGTGTACAATTGAATACAAGTACTATATAGTGTGTACAAAGTATACAGTTATGTGTACTATTAGTGGGTGTGTTGCAGGTGATCTACTAAGACTGTGTACAATTGAATACAAGTACTATATAGTGTGTACAAAGTATAATAGTTATGTGTACTATTAGTGGGCGTGTTTCAGGTGATCTACTAAGACTGTGTGTACAATTGAATACAAGTACTATATAGTGTGTACAAAGTATACAGCTCTGTGTACTATTAGTGGGCGTGTTGCAGGTGATCTACTAAGACAGTGTGTACAAGTAGATACAAGTACTATATAGTGTGTACAAAGTATAATAGTGTGTGTACTATTAGTAGGTGTGTTACAGGTGATCTACCAAGACTGTGTGTACAATTGAATACAAGTACTATATAGTGTGTACAAAGTATAACAGTTATGTGTACTATTAGTGGGCGTGTTTCAGGTGATCTACTAAGACTGTGTGTACAATTGAATACAAGTACTATATAGTGTGTACAAAGTATAACAGTGTGTGTACTATTAGTGGGCGTGTTTCAGGTGATCTACTAAGACTGTGTGTACAATTGAATAAGTACTATATAGTGTGTACAAAGTATACAATTATGTGTACTATTAGTGGGTGTGTTGCAGGTGATCTACTAAGACTGTGTGTACAAGTAGATACAAGTACTATATAGTGTACAAAGTATAATAGTGTGTGTACTATTAGTGGGCGTGTTGCAGGTGATCTACCAAGACTGTGTGTACAGTTGAATACAAGTACTATATAGTGTGTACAAAGTATACAGCTATGTGTACTATTAGTGGGCGTGTTGCAGGTGATCTACTAAGACTGTGTGTACAATTGAATACAAGTACTATATAGTGTGTACAAAGTATACAGCTATGTGTACTATTAGTGGGCGTGTTGCAGGTGATCTACTAAGACTGTGTGTACAATTGAATACAGTTACTATATAGTGTGTACAAAGTATACAGCTATGTGTACTATTAGTGGGCGTGTTACAAGTGATCTAGTAAGACTGTGTGTACAATTGAATACAGTTACTATATAGTGTGTACAAAGTATACAGCTATGTGTACTATTAGTGGGTGTGTTGCAGGTGATCTACTAAGACTGTGTGTACAATTGAATACAAGTACTATATAGTGTGTACATAGTATACAGCTATGTGTACTATTAGTGGGTGTGTTGCAGGTGATCTACTAAGACTGTGTGTACAATTGAATACAAGTACTATATAGTGTGTACAAAGTATAACAGTGTGTGTACTATTAGTGGGCGTGTTGCAGGTGATCTACTAAGACTGTGTGTACAATTGAATACAAGTACTATATAGTGTGTACAAAGTATACAGCTCTGTGTACTATTAGTGGGTGTGTTGCAGGTGATCTACTAAGACTGTGTGTACAATTGAATACAAGTACTATATAGTGTGTACATAGTATACAGCTATGTGTACTATTAGTGGGTGTGTTGCAGGTGATCTACTAAGACTGTGTGTACAATTGAATACAAGTACTATATAGTGTGTACAAAGTGTAACAGTGTGTGTACTATTAGTAGGTGTGTTACAGGTGATCTACTAAGACTGTGTGTACAATTGAATACAAGTACTATATAGTGTGTACAAAGTGTAACAGTGTGTGTACTATTAGTAGGTGTGTTACAGGTGATCTACTAAGACTGTGTGTACAATTGAATACAAGTACTATATAGTGTGTACAAAGTATAACAGTGTGTGTACTATTAGTGGGCGTGTTGCAGGTGATCTACTAAGACTGTGTGTACAGTTGAATACAAGTACTATATAGTGTGTACAAAGTATAACAGTTATGTGTACTATTAGTGGGCGTGTTTCAGGTGATCTACTAAGACTGTGTGTACAATTGAATACAAGTACTATATAGTGTGTACAAAGTATACAGTTATGTGTACTATTAGTGGACGTGTTGCAGGTGATCTACTAAGGCAGTGTGTACAAGTAGATACAAGTACTATATAGTGTGTACAAAGTATAATAGTGTGTGTACTATTAGTAGGTGTGTTACAGGTGATCTACCAAGACTGTGTGTACAATTGAATACAAGTACTATATAGTGTGTACAAAGTATAACAGTTATGTGTACTATTAGTGGGCGTGTTTCAGGTGATCTACTAAGACTGTGTGTACAATTGAATACAAGTACTATATAGTGTGTACAAAGTATAACAGTGTGTGTACTATTAGTGGGCGTGTTTCAGGTGATCTACTAAGACTGTGTGTACAATTGAATAAGTACTATATAGTGTGTACAAAGTATACAATTATGTGTAGTATTAGTGGGTGTGTTGCAGGTGATCTACTAAGACTGTGTGTACAAGTAGATACAAGTACTATATAGTGTACAAAGTATAATAGTGTGTGTACTATTAGTAGGTGTGTTACAGGTGATCTACCAAGACTGTGTGTACAATTGAATACAAGTACTATATAGTGTGTACAAAGTATAACAGTTATGTGTACTATTAGTGGGTGTGTTGCAGGTGATCTACTAAGACTGTGTGTACAGTTGAATACAAGTACTATATAGTGTGTACAAAGTATAACAGTGTGTGTACTATTAGTGGGTGGGTTACAGGTGATCTACTAAGACTGTGTACAATTGAATACAAGTACTATATAGTGTGTATATAATACCTTGCGATCGCCAAATGATTATATTTGTGTATTTTCCTCCCAGTATTGTGTTCTAGTTGTATATTACTATATACATTCTGAATATTCATGAAGACAAACACGCTAAAAGGAACGTGTGAACCATTTCGATCATTTGACACAGAGTTTCTTAACCATAGGGCCGGAAAAAATAAACTCTGTTTCTCAGCTGTGGTACTCAGTTGTAATGCACTTGTCCACCACCTGTGGCAGCAATGAGTCTACTGACAATATCAATTGAACAGAAGAAGTCTGGATCTCAAGTCACAGAGAAGTTTATTTAGCGCCAAAATGTCGACTAAAATGGTGAAGCAGTATTTTTATGAGAACTTCCATTTTTGATTAGTATTTATTTTTCTAATCAGTCTGACCAAAGCCTTAGGTTTAATAACAATCTTTGTCATTAAGACATTTTGATATCATTTGACAAAGTGTATCTTCTTAAACTGGAAGTAGGTGAGATATAATATATGAAAATGAATACAATGACTAAATGAGTGTGGGCCCCGGGCGCGCGTGTAGTGGAAGAGGTGAAGAAGCCCTGCTGTGAGAGTTGAGTAGATGATCTTTGTGAGCAGGTAACAAATCTTAATCAATTGAAGCAAGAATCTATTGATTTTCTGTGGTGACACGCGATACTGCTGACGCGTGCAGGATGCTGGAGGACTTTTCTGTTGGAGTCGATATCGTGACGCCCAATTTGTGTCCCTCTTTTGTGCCCGACATCGATCGGCCGATAATGGCGTTGAACTGTGAGGACCTCTCACACGCGTCCACTCACTGAAAGGTGAGACGTGAAGAAGCTCAGCTTTCTCCACTGGTGTCCTCACCTTGTCGCTGACATCTCATTAATAGGCCGTATCGTTCCTGAGAGGGTCGTCTGACACCAGGGAGTGATCCAGATGTCAGAGCCCACCTACCACTGATATCACTCGCTCGCATGGTGATACACTTGCAGCTTTTAGTCTTCTATGCTGGCTGTATGCCCGCTGGATCGCTGATACGGTTCTTGTAAGGCTTCTGCTTCTGACATGTGCTGTGATGTGAGAACATACAGGAAGTACAAGATTACACGATATCATGTGCGATACAAGCAGTCTTGCCGAGTGTTTACTTGTGTGTGATATTATGTGCGATACAAGCACTCCTACAGCGTGTTTACTTGTGTGTGATATTATGTGCAATACAAGCGGTCCTGCAGTGTGTTTACTTATGTGTAATATCATGTGTGATACAAGCAGTGCTGCAGAGTGTTTACTTATGTGTAATATAATGTGCGATACAAGCAGTGCTGCAGAGTGTTTACTTGTGTGTGATATCATGTGCAATACAAGCAGTCCTGCAGAGTGTTTACTTGTGTGTGATATCATGTGCGATACAAGCAGTCCTACAGCGTGTTGACTTGTGTGTGATATCATGTGCGATACAAGCAGTTCTGCAACGTGTTTACTTGTGTGTGATATTATGTGCGATACAAGGACTCTTACAGCGTGTTTACTTGTGTGTGATATCATGTGCAATACAAGCGGTCCTGCAGAGTGTTTACTTGTGTGTGATATCATGTGCGATACAAGCAGTCCTACAGCGTGTTGACTTGTGTGTGATATCATGTGCGATACAAGCAGTTCTGCAGCGTGTTTACTTATGTGTAATATAATGTGCGATACAAGCAGTGCTGCAGAGTGTTTACTTGTGTGTGATATCATGTGCAATACAAGCAGTTCTGCAGAGTGTTTACTTGTGTGTGATATCATGTGCGATACAAGCAGTTATGCAGCGTGATTACTTGTGTGTGATATCATGTGCGATGCAAGCAGTCCTGCAGAGCGTTTACTTGTGTGTGATATCATGTGCGATACAAGCAGTCTTGCAGTGTTTACTTGTGCGTGATATCATGTGCGATACAAGCAGTCCTGCGGTTTGTTTACTTGTGTGTGATATCATGTGCGATACAAGCAGTCCTGCGGTTTGTTTACTTGTGCGTGATATCATGTGCGATACAAGCAGTCCTGCGGTTTGTTTACTTGTGTGTGATATCATGTGCGATACAAGCAGTCCTACAGTGTGTTTACTTGTGTGTGATATTATGTGTGATACAAGCAGTCCTACAGCGTGTTGACTTGTGTGTGATATCATGTGTGATACAAGCAGTCCTACAGTGTGTTTATTTGTGTGTGATATCATGTGCAATACAAGCAGTCCTGCAGAGTGTTTACTTGTGTGTGATATCATGTGCGATACAAGCAGTCTTGCAGTGTTTACTTGTGCGTGATATCATGTGCGATACAAGCAGTCCTGCAGTTTGTTTACTTGTGTGTGATATCATGTGCGATACAAGCGGTCCTACAGCGTGTTGACTTGTGTGTGATATCATGTGCGATACAAGCAGTCCTACAGCGTGTTGACTTGTGTGTGATATTATGTGCGATACAAGCAGTCCTACAGCGTGTTGACTTGTGTGTGATATCATGTGCGATACAAGCAGTCCTACAGCGTGTTGACTTGTGTGTGATATCATGTGCGATACAAGCAGTCCTACAGCGTGTTGACTTGTGTGTGATATCATGTGCAATACAAGCAGTCCTACAGCGTGTTTACTTGTGTGTGATATCATGTGCGATACGAGCACTCCTACAGCGTGTTTACTTGTGTGTGATATTATGTGCGATACAAGCAGTCTTGCAGAGTGTTTACTTGTGTGTGATATCATGTGTGATACAAGCAGTTCTGCAGCGTGATTACTTGTTTGTGATATCATGTGCGATACAAGCAGTCCTGCAGAGTGTTTATTTGTGTGTGATATCATGTGCGATACAAGCAGTTCTACAGCGTGTTTACGTGTGTGTGATATCATGTGCGATACAAGCGGTCCTTCTCAATATTTCCTAACAATTCCCACCAAAAGAGTAATATTTGTGTCAAATAAATTGTTGTGATGCTCATCTTTTGGTATAAGTGATACAGGTGATAGTTTCCTGGATCAAAAACAAAGAATAAATAATAATAAACAACATATGATCATTCTTCATGACAAGATCTTTAGTCAGCGCTTCACGTAAATGGCGGTTCCATTTGACCTGACCTGACCTGACCTGACCTGACCTGACCTGACCTGGTTGTCCCTTCCAGAGCAAGTGCGTAACAGCTACTTCCTGGGCCTGGACGGCTCCCTGAGGCTGGCCCTGGCCAGCGGCATGGAGGTGTCTCTGCACACGGAGCCTCACCTGCTGGCCGGCACCGTGCACCCTGCTGTGAGCCGCAGGAACATCACCCTGGCCCTGGACAACGGACTCAACCTGGTGGAGTGGCGCCAGAGGAAGGAGCAAGCACGCGGCCTTGTCACCGTCTACGGCCGCAGGCTGAGGGTGAGTACTGCAAATAGTACACACAAGTACTTTACACTACCCAACATTACCACATAGTACACTCTCGCACAAATACTGCAAATAGTACACTCTACGACCCACAGATATGTGCCTGAGTATTTACACGTTTAGAGAACTGTTCACATGTCTTCTTGGCTGCAGTCCACTTGGACTAAACCTCAGACTGCAAGCCAAACCCCTCAGGATGACTTTGTGTCCTCAGTAATCCACCGTGTCCCACCGTGTGCCAGGATCCAGTCCCTAGTCCCTGGCACACGTATTATGCTCGTGGTTCTTCTCCCAATTCAACTTCATCTTTCATCCAACAAGGACATTAGAAGATGTCTTTTCATCGCGGCTGCAGATCACTTGGCATCGTTTTAGATCATTTAAGACCACTTTGCATCATTTCAGCTCACTTCAGATCATTTCAGATCACTTCAGATCATTTCAGATCACTTCAAATCATTTTGAGATCACTACAGATCACTTTATATCATTTCAGATCACTTCAAATAATTTTTTTATCATTTCAGATCACTTCAAATCGTTTTAGATCATTTCAGATCATTTCGCATCGCTTCAGATCATATCAGATCACTTCAGGTAATTTTAGATCACTTCAGATAACGTAAGATCACTTCACATCATTCCAGATCATTTAAGACAACTTTTCCTCATTTCATATCACTTCAGATAATTTCAGATCACTTTAAATCATTTTAGATCATTTCAGATAATTTCAGATCACTTTAGATAATTTCAGATAACTTCATAACACTTCAGATCACTCAAGATCACATTGGATCGTTTTAGATTGTATCAGATCACAGCCCAGAATTTCAGAGCACTTCAGATTGCTTCAGATCATTTAAAATCATTTCAAGTAACTTCGGATCATTTCAGATCACTTTGGATAACTTCTGATCACTTCAGATCATTTCAGATCACTTCAAATCATTAGAGATCACTTCAAATCATTTTGAGATCACTACAGATCACTTTATATCATTTCAGATCACTTCAAATAATGTTTTAATAATTTCAGATCACTTCAAATCGTTTTAGATAATTTCAGATCATTTCGCATCGCTTCAGATCATATCAGATCACTTCAGGTAATTTTAGATCACTTCAGATAACGTAAGATCACTTCACATCATTTCAGATCATTTAAGACAACTTTGCCTCATTTCATATCACTTCGGATCATTTTAGATCATTTCAGATCATTTAAGACAACTTTGCCTCATTTCATATCACTTCGGATCATTTCAGATCACTTTAAGATCACTTCACATCATTTCAGATCATTTAAGACAACTTTGCCTCATTTCATATCACTTCGGATCATTTCAGATCACTTTAAATCATTTTAGATCATTTCAGATCATTTAAGACAACTTTGCCTCATTTCATGTCACTTCGGATAATTTCAGATCACTTTAAATCATTTTAGATCATTTCAGATCACTTTAGATCATTTCAGATCACTTCATATCACTTCAGATCATTTCAGATCACTCAAGATCACATTGGATCATTTTAGATTGTTTCAGATCACAGCCCAGAATTTCAGAGCACTTCAGATTGCTTCAGATCATTTAAAATCATTTCAAGTAACTTTGGATCATTTCAGATCACTTTGGATAACTTCTGATCACTTCAGATCATTTAAAATCACTTAGAAAAAAAATCCAGATTGCTTCAGATAATTTCAGATCACTCCAGATCATTTTCAGATAATTTCATATATTTTTAAGATCACATTTCAGATAATTTTGGATCCTTTCAGATCACTGTAGATGATTTCAGAACATTTAAGATCACTTTGAAACATCTCAGATCATTTTAGATCACTTCAGAAAATGTCAGATCCCTTTAGATCGCCTCAGATCATTTTAGATCAGTTAATATGATTTGAAATCACTGCAGATCAGTTCAGATGTTTTCAGATCACCTCAAATCATTTCAGATAAATGTAGATCCTTCAGATTACTTTGGATCATTTTAGATAATATAGATCATTTAAGACCACTTATTTCATATCACTTCAGATAATTTCAGATCACTTTAAATCATTTTAGATCATTTCAGATCACTTTAGATAATTTCATATCACTTCAGATCATTTCAGATCACTCAAGATCACATTGGATCATTTTAGATTGTTTCAGATCACAGCCCAGAATTTCAGAACACTTCAGATTGCTTCAGATCATTTAAAATCATTTCAAGTAACTTCGGATCATTTCAGATCACTTTGGATAACTTCTGATCACTTCAGATCATTTAAAATCACTTAGAAAAAAATCCAGATTGCTTCAGATAATTTCAGATCACTCCAGATCATTTTCAGATCATTTCATATATTTTTAAGATCACATTTCAGATAATTTTGGATCCTTTCAGATCACTGTAGATGATTTCAGAACATTTAAGATCACTTTGAAACATCTCAGATCATTTTAGATCACTTCAGCAAATGTCAGATCCCCTCAGATCATTTTAGATCAGTTAATATGATTTGAAATCACTGCAGATCAGTTCAGATGTTTTCAGATCACCTCAAATCATTTCAGATAAATGTAGATCCTTCAGATCACTTTGGATCATTTGAGATAATATAGATCACTTCAGATCACTTGTGATCAGTTCAAAGCACTTCAGATGATTTGCTATCATTTGGGATCACTCCAGATCACTTTAGATCAGCATTGTGATCTGTCTTCTCCCACAGGTGCACAACCGGAACCTGTTGTCTCTGGACTTTGATCGGATCACCAGAACAGAGAAGGTCTACGACGACCACAGGAAGTTCACGCTGAGGATCCACTACGACCTCGCCGGGCGGCCCACCCTCTGGGCGCCCAGCAACCGCCTGAACGGGGTCAACGTCACCTACTCGTCAGGAGGGCAGGTGGCGGGCATCCAGAGGGGCACCATGTCGGTGCGCATGGACTACGACCACAACGGCAGGATCACCTCCAAGATCTTTGCTGACGGGAAGTCGTGGAGCTACACCTACCTGGAGAAGGTGACAACATGCTTTTATTCACCCGCACACAACTTTTTCAATCTAATCTTTTATTATTAGTAGTATTATAATTTGTATAAATAGTATTATCATTTGTATTATTATTATTAGTAGTAGTAGTAGTAGTAGTATTATTGTTGTTGTAGTTGTTGTTGTTATTATTATAATTATTATTGTTATTGTTATTTTATATTATTGATTTTTTATTATTATTATTACTATTATTGTTATTGTTATCTTATTATTATTTTGAATGCATTATCATTGTTATTTTCCATCCATCCATTTTCTACCGCTTGTCCCTTTCGGGGTTGCGGGGGGCGCTGGAGCCTATCTCAACTGCATTCGGGCTGAAGGCGGTGCACACCCTGGACAAGTCGCCCCTCATCATTTATAATGTTATTATTTCTATTATTGTTATTATTGTTATTACTTTTTTATGTATTTATTATTATTATCATTATTACTGTTATTACTGTTATCATTAAAAAATTTTTGTTATTATCATTATCATTAATAATTGTATTATTATTATTTATTATTATTGTTATTGTTATCATTATTATTTTTGTTATTATTATCATTAAATTATTATACATTGTATTATTATTACTATAATTATTATCGTTATTGTTATTATTATTATTACCATTATTGTTATTGTTACTACTATTATTGTTTTTATTATTATTATAATTATTGTCATTATTGTTATCATTATTATCATTATCATTATTAAAGTTAGCCTGCTAACAGATAGTGTGTGTTAAGCACAAAGTTAAATGACTCTGAGGTGTTCACTTTTAAAATTGTCAAAAATAGTTAGCATGATAGAATGTTAACGTTAGCATGCTAACTTATCATGTACCAAATCATATGACTTTCTGCTGTAAAATTGGCTGAAAAGGTTAGCACGTTATTGGTATAGCATGTGAGCATGCTAATATTAGTATGTTTACAGTTAGCATTTGTCAAGTACCCAGTCATATGAATATGAAGAATACATATGGATGTAAAATTAGCTAAAAAAAATAAAAAAATTAGCCTGCTAACAGATTGCATGTGTCACATACAAAGTTATATGACTGTGAGGTGTTTGTCTGTAAAATTGGCCGAAAAAATGTGCATGTTAAAGTTAGTATGTTAGAATGTTAATGTTAGCATGTTAAAATGTGTCAAGTACCAAGACATATGACTATGAAGAATATGTATGCATGTAAAATTAGCTACAAAAAAAACAAAACGTTAGCCTGCTAACAGATAGCGTGTGTCACGTATATGAGATAAAAATGGTAAAATTGGCTTCAAAAGTTAGCATGTTAAAGGTAGTATGCTAGAATGTGAATGTTAGCATGCTAACAATTAAAATGTGTCAGGTACCAAGTCATTTGACTATGAAGCATATATATGCATGCAAAATTAGCTGAAAAAGAAAAAAGTTAGCCTGCTAACAGATAGCGTATGTCACATACAAAGTTATATGACTCCGAGGCGTGTGTAATGCATGCATGTGAAATTAGCTAAAAAAAAGTTAGCCTGCTAACAGATAGCATGTGTCACATACAAAGTTGTATGACTGTGAGGTGTTTGTCTGTAAAATTGGCTGAAAAAATTTGCATGTTAAAGTTAGTATGTTAGAATGTTAATGTTAGCATGTTAAAATGTGTCAAGTACCAAGACATATGACTATGAAGAATATGTATGCATGTAAAATTAGCTACAAAAAAAAAAAAAAACGTTAGCCTGCTAACAGATAGCGTGTGTCAGGTATATGAGATAAAAATGGTAAAATTGGCTTCAAAAGTTAGCATGTTAAAGGTAGTATGCTAGAATGTGAATGTTAGCATGCTAACAATTAAAATGTGTCAGGTACCAAGTCATATAACTATGAAGCATATATATGCATGCAAAATTTGCTAAAAAATTTTTTTAGCCTGCTAACAGATAGCGTATGTCACATACAAAGTTGTATGACTCCAAGGCGTATGTAATGTATCCATGTGAAATTAGCCGGAAAAAAAGTTAGCCTGCTAACAGATAGCATGTGTCACATACAAAGTTATATGACTGTGAGGTGTTTGTCTGTAAAATTGGCCGAAAAAATTTGCATTTTAAAGTTAGTATGTTAGAATTTTAATGTTAGCATGCTAACTGTTAAAATGTGTCAAGTACCAAGACATATGACTATGAAAAATATGTATGCATGTAAAATTAGCTACAAAAAAAAACAAAGCCTGCTAACAGATAGCGTGTGTCACGTATAAAGGTATATGAGATAAAATTGGTAAAATTGGCTTCAAAAGTTAGCATGTTAAAGGTAGTATGCTAGAATGTGAATGTTAGCATGCTAACAATTAAAATGTGTCAGGTACCAAGTCATATAACTATGAAGCATATATATGCATGCAAAATTAGCTAAAAAAAAAAAAAAATTAGCCTGCTAACAGATAGCGTATGTCACATACAAAGTTATATGACTCCAAGGCGTATGTAATGTATTCATGTGAAATTAGCCGGAAAAAAAGTTAGCCTGCTAACAGATAGCATGTGTCACATACAAAGTTATATGACTGTGGGGTGTTTGTCTGTAAAATTGGCTGAAAAAATGTGCATGTTAAAGTTAGTATGTTAGAATGTTAATGTTAGCATGCTAACTGTTAAAATGTGTCAAGTACCAAGACATATGACTATGAAGAATATGTATGCATGTAAAATTAGCTACAAAAAAAACAAAACGTTATAAAGGTATATGAGATAAAATTGGTAAAATTGGCTTCAAAAGTTAGCATGTTAAAGGTAGTATGCTAGAATGTGAATGTTAGCATGCTAACAATTAAAATGTGTCAGGTACCAAGTCATATAACTATGAAGCATATATATGAATGCGAAATTAGCTAAAAAAAAAAAAAGTTAGCCTGCTAACAGATAGCGTATGTCACATACAAAGTTATATGACTCCGAGGCATATGTAATGCATGCATGTGAAATTAGCTAAAAAAAAGTTAGCCTGCTAACAGATAGCGTATGTCACATACAAAGTTATATGACTCCAAGGCGTATGTAATGTATTCATGTGAAATTAGCCGGAAAAAAAGTTAGCCTGCTAACAGATAGCATGTGTCACATACAAAGTTATATGACTGTGAGGTGTTTGTCTGTAAAATTGGCCGAAAAAATTTGCATGTTAAAGTTAGTATGTTAGAATGTTAATGTTAGCATGCTAACTGTTAAAATGTGTCAAGTACCAAGACATATGACTATGAAAAATATGTATGCATGTAAAATTAGCTACAAAAAAAAACAAAACGTTAGCCTGCTAACAGATAGCGTGTGTCAGGTATATGAGATAAAAATGGTCAAATTGGCTTCAAAAGTTAGCATGTTAAAGGTAGTATGCTAGAATGTGAATGTTAGCATGCTAACAATTAAAATGTGTCAGGTACCAAGTCATATAACTATGAAGCATATATATGCATGCAAAATTAGCTAAAAAAAAAAGTTAGCCTGCTAACAGATAGCGTATGTCACATACAAAGTTATATGACTCCAAGGCGTATGTAATGTATTCATGTGAAATTAGCTAAAAAAAAAAAAGTTAGCCTGCTAACAGATAGCGTATGTCACATACAAAGTTATATGACTCCGAGGCGTATGTAATGTATTCATGTGAAATTAGCTAAAAAAAAAGTTAGCCTGCTAACAGATAGCGTATGTCACATACAAAGTTATATGACGCCGAGGCGTATGTAATGTATTCATGTGAAATTAGCCGGAAAAAAAGTTAGCCTGCTAACAGATAGCATGTGTCACATACAAAGTTATATGACTGTGAGGTGTTTGTCTGTAAAATTGGCCGAAAAAATTTGCATGTTAAAGTTAGTATGTTAGAATGTTAATGTTAGCATGCTAACTGTTAAAATGTGTCAAGTACCAAGACATATGACTATGAAAAATATGTATGCATGTAAAATTAGCTACAAAAAAAACAAAACGTTATAAAGGTATATGAGATAAAATTGGTAACATTGGCTTCAAAAGTTAGCATGTTAAAGGTAGTATGCTAGAATGTGAATGTTAGCATGCTAACAATTAAAATGTGTCAGGTACCAAGTCATATGACTATGAAGCATATATATGCATGCAAAATTAGCTTAAAAAAAAAAGTTAGCCTGCTAACAGATAGCGTATGTCACATACAAAGTTATATGACTCCGAGGCGTATGTAATGTATTCATGTGAAATTAGCCGAAAAAAAAGTTAGCCTGCTAACAGATAACATGCGCCATGTACAAAGTTGTATGACTCTGAGGTGTTTGTCTGTAAAATTGGCCTAAAAAGTTAGCATGTGAAAGGTAGTATGCTAGAAAGTTATTGTTAGCATGCTAACCGTGAACATGTGTCAAGCACCAAGTCACTCTGAGGTGTTTGGTTGCAAAATTGTCTGAAAAAGTTAGCATGCTAAAGTAAGCAACGCTGCTTGAGGCTGAGCCAATCAGTGGCCACGATACTGAGTGGTAATTATACATTTTTCTTCATTTAGCCAATTGTATGCTGTAAAGTGCTTCCTTTAGGGCAGAAGGTGTTTTGTTACTGATAGCACAAAGCTAAGATATATCAATATATTGTATTGGTTTGGTATCTTTAATGTACAAAAAGTGGCCGTCCGTCTTTATTTTAGCGGCCCTTGCTGGAAAATCTTTGGGCACCCCTGGCCTTTGGTAGAACTCTCCCAACATTTCAACCTTCTCCATCCCACATACTGTACCTCAAAGCCTTTGCGGCGGCGTCATGTCTGCCATGTCTTGTCTTGCAGTCCATGGTGCTGCTGCTCCACAGCCAGCGACAGTACATCTTCCAGTTCGACAGGAACGACCGCCTCATGTCGGTGACCATGCCCAACGTAGCACGCCAGACCCTGGAGACCTCGCTCTCGGTGGGCTACTACCGCAACACCTACCGCCCCCCTGAGGGCAACGCCTCGGTGCTGCAGGACTACAGCGAGGAGGGCCGGCTGCTGCAGACCACCTACCTGGGCACGGGCCGACGGGTGGTCTACAAGTACGGCAAGCTCTCCAAGCTGCTGGAGATCCTCCACGACACCACCCGCGTGGCGTTCTCCTACGACGAGGCGGCGGGTATGCTGAAGACGGTCAACCTGCAGAGCGAGGGCTTCGCCTGCACCATCCGCTACCGGCAGATCGGCCCGCTCATCGACCGGCAGATCTTCCGCTTCGGCGAGGAGGGCGCGGTGAACGCCAGGTTCGACTACGTCTACGACAACAGCTTCCGCGTCACCAGCATGCAGGCCGTCATCAACGAGACGCCGCTGCCCATCGACCTGTACCGCTATGACGACGTGTCGGGCAAAGCCGAGCAGTTCGGCAAGTTCGGCGTGATCTACTACGACATCAACCAGATCATCACCACGGCGGTCATGACGCACACCAAACACTTCGACGCCTACGGACGGATCAAGGAGGTGCAGTACGAGATCTTCCGCTCACTCATGTACTGGATGATGGTGCAGTACGACAACATGGGCCGCGTGGTGGCCAAGGAGCTGAAGGTGGGACCCTACGCCAATACCACACGCTACACCTACGAGTACGACTCAGACGGCCAGCTCCAGGTGGTGTCCATCAATGACAAGCCTCTGTGGCGCTACAGCTACGACCTCAATGGCAACCTGCACCTCTTGAGCCCGGGGAACAGCGCCCGCTTGACGCCGCTGCGCTACGACATCCGGGACCGCATCACCCGGCTGGGGGACGTGCAGTACCGCATGGACGAGGACGGCTTCCTCAGGCAGCGGGGCAACGACTACTTCGACTACAACTCGGCCGGCCTGCTGGTCAAAGTGTACAACAAGGCGAGCGCTTGGAGCGTCCGCTATCGCTACGACGGTCTGGGCAGGAGGGTGTCCAGCCGGAGCAGCCCGGGACACCACCTGCAGTTCTTCTATGCCGACCTGTCCAGCCCCACCCGGGTCACCCACATGTACAACCACACCAGCTCCGAGATCACGTCGCTGTACTACGACCTGCAGGGCCACCTGTTCGCCATGGAGCTGAGCGGCGGCGAGGAGTTCTACGTGGCGTGCGACAACATCGGCACGCCTCTGGCCGTCTTCAGCGGTGCGGGGCACATGATCAAGCAGGTGCTCCACACCGCCTTCGGCGAGGTCTACCTGGACACCAACCCCGGCTTCCAGCTCGTCGTTGGCTACCGGGGAGGCCTGTACGAGCCCCTGAGCAGGCTGGTCCACATGGGGCGCAGGGACTACGACGTCCTCGCCGGGCGCTGGACCACGCCCGACCACGACGTCTGGAAACGTCTCAACAGTGGCCACATCGTGCCCTTCAACTTGTACATGTTCAAGAACAACAACCCGCTCAGCAACAACGAGGAGATCAAGTGCTACATGACGGGTGAGTCACATGACAACATCCCGTATTTTACCGACTATAGAACACACCGCTATACAAGCCACGCCCACTAAAGCATATGTTGTTCATATATAAATCGCAGATATATAGGTTGTGAAATTAGTTATTTGCACAGAAATATTCTGTAAATATTTATTTACATACCTTAATTGTTTCCAAACGGTGTCTGTAACACGGCAGTAAAACGGTTGATCAAACAAAACAGAGGTCATCATCATGGAATGCGCAAGCTAGTGTGGAGGATGCATATATATATAAGAGTTCTTTCTTTTTACATAGCCATGTTTAGAGTAGATAGTACTTTTCCTTTGTATGTTTTACTAGTTTCTCTTGTGTTCAGAGGTCTGTTTTGTGTCTTAACTTTGGAATGGGAAGACCTCTCCCACTGGTTCCTTATCAGTGTTGCGAGGGGGAGATGGGGGTTTTCTTTTGTGCAAAGGAGTTGGCTTTTCCGTTTAAATGTCAGATCAACTAGAGTAGAATGTATTGGTTGAACTGATCTCCTAAAGCTTTAGTAAAACTTGAAAATATTCCAATTCTGTCTTGATGGTCCTTCTTACTCAGCATATACTGTATGTCATCGAAAGAACTTGACCAGTAACTTAGATTCCCCGGGAGGAAGAACTGGTCCGACGCAACACTAGCTCTCCAATCAGCTAAATAGACTCCATAACTCCACGGTGACGTTTTGGTGATTTTACTGAGAATGCCATTGTAAGTTCGTAATACTAATACAGACACTCGTAAACCTGTTAGCATATTAGCTATCTTAGCCTTTGCTTGTTTGTTTGTTTTTTTTACTTTTTGCATTATTGCTGTGAAAACAAATCCATAAATTAGTTTGAACATCAAATATGTTGTCTTTGTAGCATATTCAACTGAATATGGGTTGAAAATAATTTGCAAATCATTGTATTCCGTTTATATTTACATCTAACACAATTTCCCAACTCATATGGAAACGGGGTTTGTACATTGCAGTACGGTTTCCTATTTTCAACATTCAATTTGTTCTTACAATGACAGTCTTTATACATTCAAACTATTTGACAGTTAAACCTTTTCTACCTTTCCTTAGACATTCCACTCACATTTAAACAAACATTCTTCAATATTCAAACCATTCCTGCTGGACATTCAAACATATTCTTACAATACTCTACATTCATTATTATTTTCTAGTCTTCTCTGGTTTTTATCAGCATTTGATCACCTCCATTGTGTCTTGTTCGGGGCATTGAATAAAGAAGATGTGGAACATGTATATGAACAAGAGGAGTTGTCCACTATGTGGCTAAATATAAATAGCTGAGTCGGCAGACGCGAGGTGAGTCCCACCAGAGCGATCAATAATGCATAGAAGATTTTTTTGGAGGATGTTGAGGAGGAAGGAGAGCGCCACATGCCACATGTCACATGTCACATGCCACATGTCACATGTCCCGTTGTCATCGTCGTGAACAATTTGGAGCCACAAACATCTGCTGTGGACTATTTGGAGTGTGTAGAAAAGCGCTATGTAAATCTAATCCATGATTATCATTATTATTATTTTTCTTAGTTGGTAGTAGGAGCATCATGTGACCTGTCAACAACAACATGCCTAATTATTGTCATGGAGGTCTTGTTGACACTTCTCAGCTGCTGTGCCCGAGGTGCAGCACCACCCTGCTGATGACAATGTGCAGGCGGGGCTGCTAACCAGCGCATGAAACAGCCAGAGATGTCACTTTGGAGCTCTTACACGACACTTTGGCCTCGGAACACGTGTCCTTGAACGCCTCACACCCTCCATCTTGTCTCCGTGGGTGACCTGCGTGGTCACTTCCACAAACCGCCACACGTCTGAACGCCTTTATGTTTAATACATGATGTCATCCATACATGATGATGTCATACATACATGACAATGTCATCCATACATGATGATGTCATCCATACATGACAATGCCATCCATACATGATGATGTCATCCATACATGACAATGTCATCCATACATGATGATGTCATCCATACATAATGTCATCCATACATGACAATGTCATCCATACATGATGATGTCATCCATACATAATGGCATCCATACATGATGATGTCATCCATACATGACGATGTCATCCATGCATGATGATGTCATTCATGCATGATGATTTCATCCATACATGATGTCATCCATACATGCTGATGTCATCCATACATGCTGATGTCATCCGTACATGCTGATGTCATCCATACATGATTATGTCATCGTACATAATGTCATCCATACATGCTGATGTCATCCATACATGCTGATGTCATCCATACATGATTATGTCATCATACATAATGTCATCCATACATGCTGATGTCATCATGCATGATGTCATCCATACATGATTATGTCACCATACATAATGTCATCCATACATGCTGATGTCATCATACATGATGTCATCCATACATGCTGATGTCATCCATACATGATGATGTCACCATACATGTCATTCATACATGCTGATGTCATCCATACATGATGATGTCATCCATACATGATGATGTCATCCATACATGATGATGTCATCCATACATGACGATGTCATCCATACATGATGATGTCATCCATACATAATGGCATCCATACATGATGATGTCATCCATACATGACGATGTCCTCCATGCATGATGATGTCATTCATGCATGATGATTTCATCCATACATGATGTCATCCATACATGCTGACGTCATCCATACATGCTGACGTCATCCATACATGCTGATGTCATCCATACATGATTATGTCATCATACATAATGTCATCCATACATGCTGATGTCATCATGCATGATGTCATCCATACATGATTATGTCACCATACATAATGTCATCCATACATGCTGATGTCATCATACATGATTATGTCATCATACATAATGTCATCCATACATGCTGATGTCATCATGCATGATGTCATCCATACATGATTATGTCACCATACATAATGTCATCCATACATGCTGATGTCATCATACATGATGTCATCCATACATGCTGATGTCATCCATACATGATTATGTCACCATACATAATGTCATTCATACATGCTGATGTCATCCATACATGATGATGTCATCCATGCATGATGATATCAAGCCATAAATGATGGTGTCATCCATACATGATGATGTCATCCATACATGATTATGTCACCATACATAATGTCATCCATACATGCTGATGTCATCCATACATGATGATGATGTCATCCATGCATGATGATATCAAGCCATAAATGATGGTGTCATCCATACATGATGATGTCATCCATGCACAATGATGTCATCCATACATGATGTCATCCATACATGCTGATGTCATCCATACATAGTTATGTCACCATACATAATGTCATCCATACATGCTGATGTCATCATACATGATGTCATCCAAACATGATGATGTCATCCATACATTATGTCATCCATACATTATGCCATCCATGCATGATGTCATCCATACATGATGATGTCATCGTACATGACGATGTCATCCATACATGATTATGTCATCGATACATGATGATGTCATCCACACATGATGATGTCATCCATACATAATGTCATCCATACATGATGTCATCCGTACATGATGATGTCATCCATAAATGTTTAGTGAAGCAGCTCTGAAACAGGAAAAGTCCATTTTCCTCCATGTAATCTTTGTGACGATGATAAAACTCCTTTCACACAAACTAAAAGGGCTAAAATGAA
>NC_084564.2:675000-710000 GCF_033978685.3 Nerophis lumbriciformis
GAAGGGAAAAAATGACTTCCTGCGGGGTCGGTTGTCACGACGACGGGTGTGAAGTGGAAAAAAGACGAATGTGAAGCCTTTTATCCTTGATTGTTGTTCTTCAACCAAACTTCTGAAGGCGTCCACCGCATGGAGGAAACTAGGAAGTGTTTTTCCACCTACACCTGCTGCTTGGCCACCTGGACCTGGTGTAGACCTGGTGTGGCCCTGGTGTGGACCAGGTGTCGACCAGGTGTGGACCTGGTGTGGACCTGGTGTAGACCTGGTGTGGACCTGGTGTGGACCTGGTGTAAACCTGGTGTGGACCAGATGTGGACCAGGTGTGGACCAGGTGTGGACCAAGTGTAGACCTGGTGTGGACCAGGTGTGGACCTGGTGTGAACCTGGTGTGGACCAGGTGTGGACATAAAGGGTTATGGACACGTCAGGAATCCATCCATGACGTTACTTGATTTTGGACCATTGAACACTGACAAAGTGACCCACTTTTGTCCAAGTAGTTGCCTTTAAGGATGCAATGAGGGAGCAGCAATTAAGGAAGAGTAATTAGGGAGCAGCAATTAGGGAACAGTATTGAGGGAGCAGTAATTAGGGAACAATATTGAGGGAGCAGTAATTAGGGAAGAGCAATTAGGGAACAGCAATTAGGGAAAAGTAATTAGGGAAGAGCAATTTGGGAACAGCAATTAGGGAAAAGTAATGAGTGAACAGTAATGAGGGAAGAGTAATTAGGGAACAGTATTGAGGGCAACAGTAATTAGGAAACCGTATTGGGGGGAAAGCAAAGAGAGAGCAGTAATTAGGGAACAGTAATTAGGGAGCCGTAATTAGGGAACAGTAATGAAAGAGTAGTAATGAGGGAACTATAATGGGGAACAGCAATGAAGGGGCAGTAATTAGGGAGCAGTAATTAGAGAACATTAATTAGGGAACAATAATGAGGGAACAGTAATGGGGAACAGCAATGAGGGGGGAGTAATTAGGGAACAGTAATGAAAGAGTAGTAATGAGGGAACAGCAATGAGGGAAGAGTAATTAGGGAACAGCTATTAGGGAACTGTAATTACGGAACAGCAATGAGGGAACAGCAATGATGGAACGTAATTAGTAAACAGCAATGCGGTAACAGTAATGAGGGAACAGTTATTAGGGAATAGTAATGAGAGAGTAGTATTGAGGGAACAGCAATTAGAGAACAGCAATGAGGGAGCAGCAATTAAGGAACAGTAGTTAGGGAGCAGCAATGATGGAACAGTAATTAGTAAACAGCAATGAGGGAACAGTAATTAGGGAGCAGTAATTAGGGAACAGCAATGAGGGAGCAGCAATTAGGGAACAGTAATGAGGGAACAGTAATGATGGAATTTCAATGATGGAACAGCAATTAGAGAACAGTAATGAGGGAGCAGTAATGAGGGAACATTAATGAGGGAGCAGCAATTAGGGAACAGTAACGATGGAACTTCAATGATGGAACTGTAATTAGGGAACAGTAATGAGCGAACATTGATTAGGGAGCAGTAATTAGGGAACAGTCATGAGGGAACATTGATTGGGGAGCAGTAATGAGGGAACAGTAATGATGGAACTTCAAAGATGGAACGGTAATTAGGGAACAGTAATGAGGGAACAGTAATGAGCGAACATTGATTAGGGAGCAGTAATTAGGGAACAGTAATGAGGGAACATTGATTATGGAGCAGTAATTAGGGAACAGTAATGAGGGAACATTAATGAGGGAGCAGCAATTAGGGAACAGTAATGATGGAACTTCAAAGATGGAACTGTAATTAGGGAACAGTAATGAGCGAACATTGATTAGGGAGCAGTAATTAGGGAACAGTAATGAGGGAACATTGATTAGGGAGCAGTAATTAGGGAACAGTAATGAGGGAACAGTAATGAGGGAACAGTAATGACAGAACAGAAATGAGGGAACAGTAATTAGGGAACATTAATGAGGGAACAGTAATGAGGGAACATTGATTAGGGAGCAGTAATGAGGGAACAGTATTGAGGGAACAGAAATGAGGGAACAGTAATGAGGGAACAGTAATGAGTGAACAGTAATGAGGGAACAGTAATTAGGGAACTAATGAGGGAACAGTAATGAGGGAACAGCAATGGGGGAACAAGAGATGTTTACATTCTGGAAGCCTTGTTGCTCCCACATGACCAGCATGTGAAGTGTGTGTCCTTTGATGGCTGCTGCATCGGGAGTGCAAATGTTTTCCTTGTCAGTGATTGGCTGCCCTGAGCGTCAGCACACTCATTTTCTTTGATAGCAAACTCAACAACTTTCAGTTGTGCTTGTCCTCAACACTGTGCTTCTTCTCTGCGTGGGAAGACCACGTCTAGCGTGGGAAGACCACATCCAGCGTGTGAAGACCACGTCCAGCGTGCGAAGACCACGTCTAGCGTGGGAAGACCACGTCCAGCGTGGGAAGACCACGTCCAGCGTGTGAAGACCACGTCCAGCGTGGGAAGACCACGTCCAGCGTGGGAAGACCACGTCCAGCGTGGGAAGACCACGTCCAGCGTGTGAAGACCACGTCCAGCGTGTGAAGACCACGTCCAGCGTGTGAAGACCACGTCCAGCGTGTGAAGACCACGTCCAGCGTGTGAAGACCACGTCCAGCGTGGGAAGACCACGTCCAGCGTGTGAAGACCACGTCCAGCGTGTGAAGACCACGTCCAGCGTGTGAAGACCACGTCCAGCGTGGGAAGACCACGTCCAGCGTGTGAAGACCACGTCCAGCGTGGGAAGACCACGTCCAGCGTGGGAAGACCACGTCCAGCGTGTGAAGACCACGTCCAGCGGGCTGTAAATAGAAAGATGCCACTCAGCACTACATCATGTGTAGTCCTCCAGTAGGCAGAGAAGAGTCAATAAAGGGAATATTTTGTGTTTATTTGCTGTGCTGTGAATTATTTTTGTCTATCATTCTCTTTTATGTCAGTTTATATATATATATATATATATATATATATATATATATATATATATATATATATATATATATATATATATATATATATATATATATATATATACATATATCGACACTTTTTGTTTATATTAAGATGTGGATAGCTGTGTGTGTTCAATAAAAACAAAAAAATACTTGACATTTTCCTAAAAGAATAATTTAGGAATATATATTTATATTCCTAAATTATTTTTTTTGGAATATATAATTTAGGAATATATATTTATATTTCTAAATAGTTTTTTGGGAAAATGTGAAGTATTTTTTTTTTATTTTTTTTATTGAACACACAAACAATACATATTGAAAGGCACTTTTAATCTATGACAATATTTCAAAACAAAACGGTTGAGCTTAATATAAACAAAAAGTGTCGATAAAATAAAGTCAGAGACAATACAATAGGATTCAAAAATTATAAATAAAATCAATTAATATGTATATGAATACAAATCGGCTTCCTTCAATAATAATTTCATTGTTTTCTACTTTTAACCATTTTCCAACACTCATTTGAAATCATTGAACAAATGTGAAAATGTGACTTTTACTTTCCAAATGTCGAGTAAATTTGTTTATACATTTCCGTTCCCGAGTTGATTGACATCTCACAATGGCCAATTGGAAGCCAGCTCATCGTCAGTGACCCCGCCTATTCCGCTCAAGACCGAGCTGTCATTCTTCATTAGATTTACGCGACGCAACGTCTGCGCACGCGCATAAATAAGCAGACTGGGGGGGGGGCGTAGTTCCACATCGCGGTTCTTTCCAGAGGAATATTTCACGTAACTAAAGTCTTTATAGCAAACAACGCTCTATTTGTATGTTCATGTTTCACATTACTACGCATTAAACCATTAAATGTAAGCTTTGTTAAATTGCGGTGTCATGTGAAGATGTGGAGCCGCAATGCATGCTGGGAGGTGTCCCAGCAAACAAAACCGTAATCTGACAAACCACACATTTGATCTTTGGTAGTTTAACACATGTTTATTTCATGACAAGATACACAAATAATGGCGTTATTTAGTGTGAAGACGCGACTCACACGAGAGAGCGTAGCGCTTTTTAAATAGTGCCATGTCATTTCCGCATTCTTTGGATTTACGCGCATGCGCAAATGCAGGAAAAGCGTGCCTGAAAAGTGTCACCGACAAGCAGCGACTGTGATGACGTCACAGTTTCATGTGAGTAACATACAAACATTCACAAGTGTAACTATCGATATTCACAACAATGACGTCATTAATCGCTCATGATTGTGCATGACGTATGTTAGCTGCTGCACAAATAAATGTTTTTAAACTGCATGACTTCAAAGTGAGCGAGAAATATGATAATTAATCTAAACTGTGAGATCAATTATGAGGTCATATCTTAACTTTAGTCGCACTTTCACTCTTAAATGGGTTGTACTTGTATAGCGCTTTTCTACCTTCAAGGTACCCAAAGCGCTTTGACACTACTTCCACATTTACCCATTCACACACACATTCACACACTGATGGAGCAGCAGACAAGCCCTTAAAAATGAATGTATCCACTGGAAATGTTCATTATGGTGAGGTAATTAACCAGCATGCATGGTGTTTTTCTGCAGCGACGTGATTTTTTTATTGGTATGAAAGCCACTAGAAAGAAATACCCTAATGTTAAGTGACATTATGAGATAATAAATCAAAGTTATGAGTTAAAAAGTCCTAATTATTATAATTTTTTTAAATCGAAATTGTGGGATAAAAAGTCCTAATTATTAGGGTTTAAAACTAATACATCCAAATTGTGATATAAAAAGAATTATGACATAAGAAAGTCGAAACAACTAGATAAAAAGTCATAATTATGTGATTTAAAAGTCTAAATGATGATACAAAAGGTCATATTTGTGAGATAAAAAGTGTAAATTATGAGATAAAACTAAATGATGTGATAACAACTCTAAATTATGAGATGGAAAGTCATAATTATGACAAATCAAAATGATGAGATAAGAAATCATAATTATGAGATGAAAAAACTTCTAAATTATGAGATAAAAAGTCTCCATTATGAGATATAAACTCTAAATTATGAGATGAGTCAAAATTATGTGATAAAAAGTCTAAATTATTTAAAGTTTAAAAGTTAAAGTACCAATTACTTTCACAAATTATGAGATATAATGGCCAAATTAAGAAATAAAAAGTCATAGATATGAGATAAAAACTCTAAATAATGAGGTAAAACCTAAATTATGAGATAAAAAGTCATAAATATGAAATACAAACTCTAAATTATGAGATACAAAAAAATCGAAATTATGAGATAAAAAGTCATAAATATAAGATTAAAACTCTAAATTATGAGATAAAAAATCATAAATATGAGATAAAAACTAAGTTATAAAACAAAAAGTAAATTATGAGATTGAAAGTCATAATTATGAGATAAATCACAATTATGAGATAAGAAGTCATGATTATGAAATGAAAAAACTTCTAAATTATGAGATAAAAAGTCTCCATTATGAGATATAAACTCTAAATTATGAGATGAGTCAAAATTATGTGATAAAAAGTCTCAATTATTTTAAGTTTAAAAGTTAAAGTACCAATTATTGTCACAAGTTATGAGATAAAATGGCCAAATTAAGAAATAAAAAGTCATAGATATGAGATAAAATCTCTAAATAATGAGGTAAAACCTAAATTATGAGATAAAAAGTCATAAATGTAAGATTAAAACTCTAAATTATGAGATAAAAAGTCATAAATGTGAAATAAAAACTAAATTATGAGATAAAAAAATCGAAATTATGAGATAAAAAGTCAAAAATATGAGATAAAAACTCTTAAGTTATAAAATAAAAAGTAAATTATGAGATTGAAAGTCATAATTATGAGATCAATCAAAATTATGAGATAAGAAGTCATGATTATGAAATGAAAAAACTTCTAAATTATGAGATTCAAAAAAAGTCTCCATTATGAGATATAAACTCTAAATTATGAGAGGAGTCAAAATGATGTGATAAAAAGTCTAAATTATTTAAAGTTAAAAAGTTAAAGTACCAATCATTGTCACAAGTTATGAGATAAATTGGCCAAATTAAGAAATAAAAAGTCATAGATAGGAGATAAAAACTCTAAATAATGAGGTAAAACCTAAATTATGAGATAAAAAGTCATAAATATGAGATAAAAACTCTAAATTATGAGATAAAAAGTCATAAATATGAGATAAAAACTCAAAGTTATAAAATAAAAACTAAATTATGAGATGGAAAGTCATAATTATGAGATAAATCAAAATTATGAGATAAGAAGTCATAATTATGAAATGAAAACACTTTTAAATTATGAGATAAAAAGTTTCCATTGTGAGATATAAACTCTCAATTATGAGATGAGTCAAAATTATGTGATAACAAGTCTAAATTATGAGATAAAAACTCTAAATTAGGAGATTTTAAAAGTCATATATGAGATACAAACTCTAAATTATGAAATAGAAAGTCATAATTATGACATAAATCACAATAATCAGAATCAGAAATACTTTAATAATCCCCGAGGGGAAATTAATATTTTCAGCACAATCCCATTCAAGAGCAAACAAACATTACAGGGAGACAGAACAGGATCAAACATTACAGGGAGACAGAACAGGATCAAACATTACAGGGAGACAGAACAGGATCAAACATTACAGGGAGACAGAACAGGATTAAACATTACAGGGAGACAGAACGGGATCAAACATTACAGGGAGACAGAACAGGATCAAACATTACAGGGAGACAGAACAGGATTAAACATTACAGGGAGACAGAACAGGATCAAACATTACAGGGAGACAGAACAGGATCAAACATTACAGGGAGACAGAACAGGATCAAACATTACAGGGAGACAGAACAGGGTCAAACATTACAGGGAGACAGAACAGGATCAAACATTACAGGGAGACAGAACAGGATCACTGATGGCTCTGCCAACTTCTGGCGCCCCTTACAAAAAAGTGAGGAACAGGTAAGTGCTAGGGTGGTGGCCCCTCATGGAGAGGGGGTCCAGACTGAGGCCAAGGGGGGAAAAAAACCTCATAGCCATAGCACACATAAGCATGTGTGTAAGAGGGAAACATCAAAGAACACAAAGGACATTAAAGACATTAAAAGAGCAGAGCTGATGCAACCACACACTTCTACATACAGCTACAAACATATACACTGTGGTGGCCTGTGTGATGTTCCACACCATTGTCTGCTGGGGTGGGAGGAGCATGGCCAGAGACAGGAGCAGACCCAACAAAGCAACCAAGAGAGCCGCCCACTATCTCTCGGACAGTGTCCAGTCTGCGTGGATGAGCGAGGATGCGTCTAAGGAGACCGAGGTGTTCGATACCTGCTCATTCAGCCAAGACACTGTGAAGCTTGTCCAGCTCTGCAGTCCTGTCTCGCCATCCACATCTCCTCCAGTCTCTTCATCTGCATCTCCTCCAGTCTCTCAAAAAGTTCAAGTACGTGTGTGGTGAAATGATCCTCTGCGTTTGACCCATCCCCTGGTTCCACCCCCTTGGAGGTGAGGGGAGCAGTGAGCAGCAGCGGTGGCCGCGCTCGGGAATCATTTTGGTGATTTAACCCCCAATTCCAAGCCGCCCTGAGACGGGTAGGTTGTGAGTTCAAACCCCGGCCGAGTCATACCAAAGACTATAAAAATGGGAGCCATTACCTCCCTGCTTGGCACTCAGCATCAAGGGTTGGAATTGGGGGTTAAATCACCAAAAATGATTCCCGAGCGTGGTCACTGTTGCTGCTCACTGCTCTTCTCACCTCCCAGGGGGTGAACAAGGGTGATGGGTCAAATGCAGAGGACACATTTCACCACACCTAGTGTGTGTGTGACTATCATTGATACTTTAACTTTATATCTGATAATTATGACTTTATATCTGACAATTATGACTTTATATCTGATAATTATGACTTTATATCTGATAATTATGACTTTATATCTGATAATTATGACTTTATATCTGATAATTATGACTTTATATCTGATAATTATGACTTTTTATCTGTTAATTATGACTTTATATCTGACAATTATGACTTTATATCTGATAATTATGACTTTATATCTGATAATTATGACTTTTTATCTGTTAATTATGACTTTATATCTGATAATTATGACTTTTTATCTGTTAATTATGACTTTATATCTGATAATTATGACTTTTTATCTCTTAATTATGACTTTATATCTGATAATTATGACTTTTTATCTGTTAATTATGACTTTATATCTGACAATTATGACTTTATATCTGATAATTATGACTTTATATCTGATAATTATGACTTTTTATCTGTTAATTATGACTTTATATCTGACAATTATGACTTTATATCTGATAATTATGACTTTTTATCTGTTAATTATGACTTTATATCTGAAAATTATGACTTTATATCTGATAATTATGACTTTATATCTGATAATTATGACTTTTTATCTGTTAATTATGACTTTATATCTGATAATTATGACTTTTTATCTGATAATTATGACTCTATATCTGGTAGTTATGACTTTATATCTGATAATTATGACTATATCTCATAATAATGACTTACCATTGGGGGTATTTTTAGTGGCACATTTATTTGTGCCAGCAGTCCTGCTGTAATTCTAATAAATAAATAAAAATGTTCATATCATTTTTCGATCAAATTTCGATCTCAATTCTGTTCACTGCTGCTGGAATTTACATTTTCCAGAGGGAACTCTCCTGAAGGAATCAATAAAATACTATCTATCTATCTATCCATCTATCTATCTATCTATCTATCTATCCATCCATCCATCCATCCATCCATCCATCCATCCATCCATCCATCCATATCAGCTGTGATGAAGGCCACTTTATTAGGTACACAGCATCACAAAAACAACTCTGTTTTTTCACAAATAATAATCATCTTTTGATGAGGACAATAGTTTGTTTGCTCTAACGAGCTCGTCTGCATTTTTAAATGTCCTGACGGAACATTCAAGTGTCAAGAAAACATCTTACTTTTTAAAAATAGCACCACTAATTGCTCTTTAAGTTGATTAAAGTGAGTAAAAATAAATAGTCATCGTTTTCATGCTCACAACATTCATGTGCAGAAGAAAGAAGAAAGAAGAAAGAAGAAAGAAGAAAGGAGGCCAGCGTCTGCTTCAAATAGATTTCATTCAGGTCACATAAATCACACAAGAACTATTTTTGTTGTCATTTTCACACCTTGACTTTTATTCTTCTCACTTTGTGCCATCTGCTTTGATGACTGAACACACACACACACACACACACACACACACACACACACACACACACACACACACACACACACACACACACACACACACACACACACACACACACACACACACACACACACACACCAACATTAAAACTAAGATTGCAATCACAACACTGCAGGTTCAAAAACAAATGTGAAATAAAATGGTACAAATGTCAAAAACAAACACAAAGCCTGAAAACAACTGCATGAGTGCGACTATGCAGGATGACACAAGTTAGCCAGGCTAACAGGACGTTAGCCAAGAAAGTTAGCCATGCTAACAGGAAGTTAACCAATAAAGTTAGTCAGGCTAACAGGAAGTTAGCCAATAAAGTTAGCCAGGCTAACAGGAAGTTAGCCAAGGAAGTTAGCAAGGCTAACAGAAAGATAGCCAAGAAAGTTAACTAGGCTAACAGGAAGTTAGCCAAGAAAGTTTAAGTCAGGCTAACAGGAAATTAGCCAAGGAAGTTAGCCAGGCGATCAGGAAGTTAGCCAAGGAAGTTAGCCAGGCTAACAGAAAGATAGCCAAGAAAGTTAACTAGGCTAACAGGAAGTTAGCCAAGAAAGTTTAAGTCAGGCTAACAGGAAATTAGCCAAGGAAGTTAGCCAGGCGATCAGGAAGTTAGCCAAGGAAGTTAGCCAGGCTAACAGGATGTTAGCCAAGGAAGTTAGCCAGGCTAACAGGAAGTTAGCCAAGGAAGTTAGCCAGGCTAACAGGAAGTTAGCCAAGGAAGTTAGCCAGGCTAACAGAAAGTTAGTCAAGTAAGTTAGCCAGGCTAACAGAAAGATAACCAAGAAAGTTAACTAGGCTAACAGGAAGTTAGCCAAGAAAGTTTAAGTCAGGCTAACAGGAAGTTAGCCAAGGAAGTTAGCCAAGGAAGTTAGCCAGGCGATCAGGAAGTTAGCCAGGCTAACAGGAAGTTAGTCATGGAAGTTAGCCAGGCTAACAGGAAGATAGCCAAGAAAGTTAACTAGGCTAACAGGAAGTTAGAAGAGAAAGTTTAAGTCAGGCTAACAGGAAGTTAGCCAAGAAAGTTTAAGTCAGGCTAACAGGAAGTTAGCCAAGGAAGTTAGCCAGGCTAACAGGAAGTTAGTCAAGGAAATTAGCCAGGCAAATGGGAAGTTAGTCAAGGAAGTTAGCCAGGCTAACAGGAAGTTAGTCAAGAAAGTTAGCCAGGCTAATAGGAAGTTAGCCAAGGAAGTTAGCCAGAGTAACAGGAAAATAGCCAAGAAAGTTTAAGTCAGGCTAACAGGAAGTTAGCCAAGGAAGTTAGCCAGGTAGCCAAGGAAGTTAGCCAGGCTAACAGGAAGATAGCCAAGAAAGTTAACTATGCTAACAGGAAGTTAGCCAAGAAAGTTTAAGTCAGGCTAACAGGAAGTTAGTCAAGGAAGTTAGCCAGGCTAACAGGAAGTTAGTCATGGAAGTTAGCCAGGCTAACAGGAAGTTAGCCAAGGAAGTTAGCTAGAGTAACAGGAAAATAGCCAAGAAAGTTTAAGTCAAGCTAACAGGAAGTTAGCCAGGCTATCAGGAAGTTAGCCAAGGAAGTTAGCCAGGCTAACAGGAAGTTAGTCAAGGAAGTTAGCCAGGTTAACAGAAAGATAGCCAAGAAAGTTAACTAGGCTAACAGGAAGTTAGCCAAGAAAGTTTAAGTCAGGCTAACAGGATGTTAGCCAAGGAAGTTAGCCAGGCTAACAGGAAGTTAGCCAAGTAGGTTAGCCAGGCTAACAGGAAGTTAGCCAAGTAGGTTAGCCAGGCTAACAGGAAGTTAGCCAAGTAAGTTAGCCAGGCTAACAGGAAGTTAGCCAAGTAAGTTAGCCAGGCTAACAGGAAGTTAGCCAAGGAAGTTAGCCAGGCTAACAGGAAGTTAGCCAAGCTAATGTTATGTCAATGATGTCATAAATAATGGTATATGTTATATAATAAATGATGTCATAATGATGTCATCAATTGTATCATAATGATGTCATAATCATGCCATGTTGATGTCATAAATGATGTCAATGATGTCATAAATGATGTCATAATGATGTCATATTGATGTCATAATGATGTCATATTGATGTCATCATGATGTCATCATGATGTCATCAAAGTGTGATGTTGCACAAAGGGCAGGATGCCAAGGTGGTGACAGTCTGCATGAAGACTCACAAGGAATGTAAAGAATGTAAAGAATGTAAGGAAGGTGCTGATGTCTTGTAAATGTCATCATCGTGTGAGGTCACGCTGAGGTCACGATGCCTTCAAGTGTGCAAATAGAAACGGACACTTCCTGAATGCTGATAGTACTTACACAACTACATGACTCTTGTACTTGTACTACATGAAAACACAAAACTACAAGCTACTACTTTGACAGTTGTGGTGAAGTCCTACCTGTAGTATTGTAGTATTGTAGTAGTAACACTCTGCAGGACTGCTTGTATCGCGCGTGATATCACACATTTGACATGCATGCACTTATATTCCATACTACAACGCCCAAAAGCAGTGAAGTTGTCAGGTTGTGTAAATGGTCAATAAAAAGAGAATACAACAAATCCTTTTCAACTTATATTCAATTGAATAGACTGCAAAGACAAGATCTTTCATGTTCACACTGACAAACTTTGGCAAATATTAGCTCATTTGGAATTTGATGCTTGCAACATGTTTCAAAAAAGCTGGCACAAGTGGCAAAAAAGAGTGAGAAAGTTGAGGAATGCTCATCAAAGACTTATTTGGAACATCCCACAGGTGAGCAGGCTAATTGGGAACAGGTGGGTGCCATGATTGGGTATAAAAGTAGATTCCATGAAATGCTCAGTCATTCACAAACAAGGACGGGGCGAGGGTCACCACTTTGTCAACAAATGCCTGAGAAAATTGTTTAAGAACAACATTTCTCAACAAGGAATTTAGGGATTTCACCATCTACGCTCTGTAATATCATCAAAGGGTTCAGAGAATGTGGAGAAATCACTGCACGTAAGCCATGATATTACGCACCTTGGATCCCTCAGGCTGTACTGCATCAAAAAGCTACATCAGTGTGTAAAGGATATCACCACATGGGCTCAGGAACACTTCAGAAAACCACTGTCAGTAACTACAGTTGGTCGCTACATCTGTAAGTGCAAGTTAAAACTCTACTATGCAAGGCGAAAACCGTTTATCAACAACACCCAGAAACGCCGTCGGCTTCGCTGGGCCTGAGCTCATCTAAGATGGACTGATACAAAGTGGAAAAGTGTTCTGTGGTCTGACGAGTCCACGTTTCAAATTGTTTTTGGAAACTGTGGACGTCGTGTCCTCCAGACCAAAGAGGAAAAGAACCATCCGGATTGTTATGGGTGCAAAGTGTAAAAGGCAGCATGTGTGATGGTATGGGGGTGTATTAGTGGCCAAGACATGGGTAACTTACACATCTGTGAAGGCACCATTAATGCTGAAAGGTACATACAGCTTTTGGAGCAACATATGTTGCCATCCAAGCAACGTTACCATGGACGCCCCTGCTTATTTCAGCAAGACTCTTAACTGCTGTTTACTGGTGTGTCACACTAGTCATTACCTGCTCTTAACTGCTGTTTACTGGTGTGTCACACTAGTCATTACCTGCTCTTGACTGCTGTTTACTGGTGTGTCACACTAGTCATTACCTGGAATCACAGCTCTCTAACGGCCTCATCAGCACTTAACCACCCTTGTCACATCTAATCACTGGAGGGGAGAGGATCTATTTTAGGGAGTCTTCTTATCCGTGTGTGTGTGTGTGTGTGTGTGTGTGTGTGTGTGTGTGTGTGTGTGTGTGTGTGTGTGTGTGTGTGTGTGTGTGTGTGTGTGTGTGTGTGTGTGTGTGTGTGAATGAGGCGTCAAGAGCAGACAGGTGATGCCTTGCTAACGATGAGTATGTGAGACGGCTGCATCAAAAGAGACATGAAGGACGCTACATTGAAGCAAAAGTTTCTTTCCTCCAAGCGTGAGCATCATTATTCAGGTGTGCAGCACCTGGAGGAGGTCAAGCGTGAGCATCATTATTCAGGTGTGCAGCACCTGGAGGAGGTCGGGTCTCTCCTAACTAGGAGGACCGTCTTATATTCCTACTTCCTGAAGGAGAATACAGCCTGACCATATAAGGAGATGTTCCTGTGTCAGTGTCTGTCAACAACAGAAATAGGTTGTAACTTAAATGTAAACATGTAGTCTCTTCTCACAGATAGGGCTATCACTTTGCATACCAAGGGCCATTTTACTGCCTTTTCTCGTGTGAGAACTCATCCAGTCCACATGCTAATGTCAAACTTAGGGACATATTTAATGATGTGCTCTAAAGGAAATACCACTACTTACTTCAATTGGTAGTTCACTTTCTCCAAGATGAACATCAACATTCACCATATGCAAAACATCATATGACTTCATTATTAGACACTTCACTAACAGTTGTTAACAGTATCTAATAGTTGCTAACAGTATCTAACAGTTGCTAACTGTAGCAAACAGTAACTAACAGTTGCTAACAGTATCTAACAGTTGCTAACAATTGCTAACAGTATCTAACACTTGCTAACTGTATCTAACAGTTGCTAACCGTTGCTAACAGTATCTAATAGTTGCTAACAGTATCTAACAGAGGTGTGGACTCGAGTCACATGACTTGGACTCGAGTCAGACTCGAGTCATGAATTTGATGACTTTAGACTGGACTTGACAAAATGTAAAAAGACTTGCGACTCGACTTCGACTTTAACATCAATGACTTGTGACTTCACTTGGACTTGAGCCTTTTGAATTGACATGACTTGACATGACTTGCTACTTTCCCCAAAACCCAAAGATGAAAAAGTTATTCGGGAGCGCTCCGTATTTTTCATTGTGTACTTGTCTATCAGCGTTGCGTGTGTCAGCTGGTGTGCTCTCAGTACAACAGCCAATCAAATTACATCTACTTTGTTTTCATCACACAGCATTCATCCAATCAAATTGCAGGACAACCAACGAAGAAGACATGTCCAAACCACACGCCAGTGAACAAAAAATGATACCTAAAATAATTTCGTTTGGGTATAAAAATTACGAGGTGGTCAACACAAAACGGTTTGCAGTATGCAACACATGCGGTTCCAAAATGACTGATGGAGAGGCAACAACTTCCAACTTCGTCCGGCATTTGAAGTTGCACAAAGAAGGGTAAGTTTTGAATGTAAGATAACGTTTATTGGCTAAGTAACGTGACTTTTATTTGCTGTGTAGTTAAATCAGTGAGGCTGTAAACTCACTGCTAACGTTATAACGTTATTGCAAACACGGGAATCTGTTGCAGTTCACTACCTTATTCATACTTTTTGTTCAGTGATTTTTTTTAAGCAGGGTTACGTTAGTCAATATATCACACGTAACGTTAGACGGCGGTCAGCAGCACCGCGTATTTTAGACACCTAAAAAAAGACAAAAATAGTAAAATAAAGGTCAGTTAAAATGTATACTATATTATGAATATGTGTACCGTTTTAGCTAGCTTTCTGACATACTGTTGGTTGTTTACCTCAGTGGTCCCCAACCACCGGGCCGCGGCCCGGTACTGGTCCGTGGATCGATTGGTATCGGGCCGCACAAGAAATATTTTTTTTTTCTTTTCTTTTTTTTAATTAAATCAACATAAAAAACACAAGATACACTTACAAGTAGTGCACCAACCCAAAACAACTCTCTCCCCCCTTTTGTTCTGGGCATTGAACATGAAGACTCTTCCTTCACTGTTCCGAGTGGCCATGAGAGTCTTGGCAGTGCCTGCCTCCAGTGCTCCAGTGGAGCGAGTGTTCAGCCATGGTGGCATCATACTACGCCCCCATCGTGCACAAATGACTGACAGACTCTTGGCTAATTTGGTCTTTTGCAAATGCAATGCAGCATAGGGCCCTGACATATAAAAAGTACAACTTTTTTGTTATGTTCACGTATATGTCATGTTTTTTCAATGTTAACACTTTTGTACAAATAAGTACATTTGCACTTTATTCTTCAATGTGTTTGTTCTGTAAAGGAATGAGTTAATGTTTAAAATGACTGGTTAATAGTGCTATTATAAAGTGCAATGTCAGCACAATTTTCTTTCCTGCAATTTAAAATGCACTTGTTTTAATAAATAAATACAGCGTTTGAAAAGCATACACAATCTGTGTTAATATATTAGTCTGTGGTTAAAAGGACTTGAAAGGACTCGAAACTCAAAATGTAGGACTTAGGACTTGACTTGAGACTTTCCAGTCTTGACTTTGGACTTGACTCGGGGCTTGCCTGTCTTGACTCGGGACTTGACTCGGACTTGAGGGCAAAGACTTGAGACTTACTTGTGACTTGCAAAACAATGACTTGGTCCCACCTCTGGTATCTAACAGTATCTAACAGTTGCTAACAATATCTAACAGTTGCTAACAGTATCTAATAATAATAATAATAATAACTGGGATTTATATAGCGCTTTTCTAAGTACCCAAAGTCGCTTTACATGTAGAACCCATCAATCATTCACACCTGGTGGTGGTAAGCTACTTTCATAGCCACAGCTGCCCTGGGGTAGACTGACGGAAGCGTGGCTGCAATTTGCGCCAACGGCCCCTCCGACCACCACCTATCATTCATCATTCAATTCACCGGTGTGAGTGGCACCGGGGGCAAAGGGTGAAGTGTCCCGCCCAAGGACACAACGGCAGCGATTTTTTTTTTTTTTTGGATGGTAAGAGGCGGGGAACGAACCTGCAACCCTCAGGTTTCTGGCACGGTTGCTCTACCCACTACGCCATGCCGCCCTAACAGTTGCTAATTGTATCTAACAGTTGCTAACAGTATCTAACAGTATCACGTGGTACAACTAGTAAACAAACACATACATGTGGAACAACAGCGCCATCACGTGGTACAACTAGTAAACAAACACATTAATATGTGGAACAACAGCGCCATCACGTGGTACAACTAGTAAACAAACAAATTAATATGTGGAACAACAGCGCCATCACGTGGTACAACTAGTAAACAAACACATTAATATGTGGAACAACAGCGCCATCACGTGGTACAACTAGTAAACACGCTGAATTATTCATTTGTTTGTATTCTGCATTTGTTACCAACAGTTGTAATACTTGAATCCCTTTGTTCATTCCCTGTGTCATTAGATGACTTATTTATTTGTTCCTTCAGGTCATGTTTTTACACAACAATATGAGTATTATTATGAGGATCATAGTGATTTATTAAATAAAGACTTTATTCTTGTGGTATTTTTTTACAAATGCATTTTTGAAGCACTTGTAATATTTCTACCAATACTTGTTTTTTTTTAAAAATGTTTAAAAAAACACAATAACATTATTGCACGATCCCTGAATAAATAATAATAATAATAATAATACAGATAGTGATAATACTGTACTAATATTGTATATAATACTGTACCAATATTCTATTCAATACTGTACTAATATTCTATATAAAACTGTACCAATATTGTATATAATGCTGTACTAATATTCTATATAATACTGTACCATAATTGTATATGATACTGTAATAATATTCTATATAATACTGTACTAAAAATCTATATAATAATGTACCAATATTGTAAATAATACTGTACCAATATTGTAAATAATACTGTACCAATATTGTATATTATACTGTGCTAATATTGTATATAATACTATACCAATATTGCTCTTCAATGTGCGTAATTTTTGTGTCTGCACTGTTATTATTGTTGTTGATGCACAATTAGCTCAAGTGCAGTGTCCATACAGGTAGTGAGTGTGCCACACGCTCACTTAAGCGTCATTTACTCGTCATTACTGCAACATTCTAAGCACAATTTGTCGCAAGATGACTGTAGAATTACTTTTACAATACTAATAATGTTGCTTTTTTTGTTTTCCTTCTATAAATATAAACAGTTTACCTCTAAAGCCTTCCTGGGAAATATTTGTGAAATTATTCTGCCATATCCTATAAATTAATATAAGATCTTTTTGGGTATGTGCGGACCAAGTTAAGAATACAAACCAGACATTTACGCAACATGCTTTTAAAAAAAATACTTTAAACGATTTTGAATCCAGCTTATTGTTTCCATTTGTTTCAGTAGATATTGTGGCATGTTGTCACTTTAAAAGAGACTAATTCAATCATTTTTGTCGCATATTTATCTTCCTGACTGTACAATAATATAAGTTCTGGTTTATTCATCTATGTAAAACATATTCAATTAGCGGAGTAAAGAATTAAAACCGTGTTTTATACCGCTCATAAATGTTTCTAATGTATAGTTTAGTCATTTTTGAAAGAAAACTACAACTCCCATGAGCGGCTAAAGCACTGACGTAAAAGCTTCAAATCTGATTGGCTGTTTTTTTTACCCATGTGATCATATTGGACGAATGGGGAAGAGGCTCGAGCCAACCCGGAAGTAATGAGGAAGGAACAGGCGGCACAAACGTGAATGTCAAAGTGAGATTAAATAAATGCTCACATTTTGACTAATAAATGTCGCCCAAACTTTTTGTTTGACGTTTAAAGGAGTGCGACACGTGTGCTTTTTAGTGGTTTGGAGTCCGGGATGTTGTTGCGATACTCTGGGCTTGATGTGTGCCGAAGAGCACTTTTCACTTTCAGACATTTTTCTATGAAAACAACAAAGAAGCTGAGAGTTTGTGAAGCACTTTCAGGATCTTCAGTGGGACAAAACATTCAAGTTTGTGTAAGTAAACACTCTTTATCTGCACATATTATTACTACTGGTCTCGGAACTCTTTACAGCTTCAACACGATCTTCCACTTAATAACATGACTTCATATATATATGATTAGATTATAATATTATATCGTGATCATAATTTCACCAGCATGCAACAATACACGTGACGTTATTTAAAATAGATTTTGTTTCCTTCATTTGTCTTCGAAATGTTCTTCAGTTGGCTGATTGTAAACTTTCCTATTTCCCCTGAATGCCTCACAGCCAGCGTGCTGCGTTCATGTGTCTTGTTTCAAATATCTCCCTGAAACAGTTCTTTTACATCACAGTTGTCAAACTCAAGGCCCGGAGGCCAAGTCTGGCCCGCCACATCGTTTAAGGTGGCCCGCCACATCAGTCATTAATTGGCTCGCCACATCGTTTATTAAATGGCCCGCCACATCATTTAATGGAGCCCGCCACATCATTTAAAGTTGCCCACCACATCGTTAAACGTGGCCTACCGCGTTTAATAATTGGCACACCACATCATTTAGTGTGGCACACCAGGTTACTAAATTGGCTCACCACATGCCCTAACCCTAACCCTAACCCTAACCCTAAATTGGCTCACCACATGCCACGTTGTTTATTAATTGGCCTGCCACATTGTTTATTAATTGGCCTGCCACATTGTTTATTAATTGGCCTGCCACGTTGTTTTTAATTGGCCAGCCACATCATTTAAAGTTGCCCGCCACATTGCTTTAGTTGCATCGCCATTTCGTTTATTATTTGGCCCGCCACATTGTTTATCAATTAGCCCGCCACTTTGTTTATTAATTGGCCCACCACATAATTTATCAATTAGCTCGCCACATAATTTATCAATTAGCTCGCCACATAATTTATCAATTAGCCCGCCACATCGTTTATTAATTGGCCCTCCACATTGTTTTTAATTGGCCCGCCACATCCTTTAAATTTGCCCGCCACATTGCTTTAGTTGCATCGCCATTTTGTTTATTTGGACTGCCACATCTTCAATGTGGCCCGCCACATTGTTTAATTGGCCCGCCACGTTGCTTATTAATTGGCCCACCACATCATTTATCAATTAGCCCGCCACATCTTTTATCAATTAGCCCGCCACATCTTTTATCAATTAGCCCGCCACATCGTTTATTAATTGGCCTGCCACATTGTTTTTAATTGGCCTGCCACATTGTTTATTAATTGGCCAGCCACATTGTTTTTAATTGGCCAGCCACATCATTTAAAGTTGCCCGCCACATAGTTTATGGTAGCTTGCCACGTCATTACATTGGCCCGCCACATCATTCATAATGTGGCGTTATTAAAGTGGGCCCCCAAATTATTTAAGGTGCTTTAGTTGCATCGCCATTTTGTTTATTATTTGGCCTGCCACATCTTCTAAGTGGCCCGCCACATTGTTTATCAATTAGCCCGCCATGTTGTTTATTAATTGGCCCACCACATCTTTTATCAATTAGCCCGCCACATCGTTTATTAATTGGCCCACCACATCATTTATCAATTAGCCCGCCATGTTGTTTATTAATTGGCCCACCACATCATTTATCAATTAGCCCGCCACATCTTTTATCAATTAGCCCGCCACATCGTTTATTAATTGGCCCGTCACATTGTTTATTAATTGGCCCGCCACATTGTTTTTAATTGGCCCGCCACATCCTTTAAATTTGCCCGCCACATTGCTTTAGTTGCATCGCCATTTCGTTTATTTGGACTGCCACATCTTCAACGCGGCCCGCCACGTTGCTTATTAATTGGCCCACCACATCATTTATCAATTAGCCCGCCACATCTTTTATCAATTAGCCCGCCACATTGTTTATTAATAGGCCTGCCACATTGTTTATTAATAGGCCTGCCATCTTGTTTTTAATTGGCCTGCCACATTGTTTTTAATTGGCCAGCCACATCATTTAAAGTTGCCCGCCACATTGCTTTAGTTGCATCGCCATTTCGTTTATTATTTGGCCTGCCACATATTCAATGTGGCCCGCCACATTGTTTATAAATTAGCCCGCCACTTTGTTTATTAATTGGCCCACCACATAATTTATTATTAGCTCGCCACATAATTTATTAATTAGCCCGCCACACCGTTTATTAATTGTCCCGCCACATTGTTTTTTAATTGGCCCGCCACATTGTTTTTAATTGGCCCGCCACATCCTTTAAATTTGTTCGCCACATTGCTTTAGTTGCATCGCCATTTTGTTTATTTGGACTGCCACATCTTCAATGTGGCCCGCCACGTTGTTTAATTGGCCCGCCACGTTGCTTATTAATTGGCCCACCACATAATTTATTAATTAGCTTGCCACATAATTTATCAATTAGCCCGCCACATCGTTTATTAATTGGCCCGCCACATTGTTTTTTAAATGGCCCGCCACATTGTTTTTTAATTGGCCCGCCACATCGTTTTTTTAATTGGCCCGCCACATTGTTTTTAATTGGACCACCACATCATTTAAAGTTGCCCGCCACATTATTTAAATTTCCTGCCACATCATTTAAAATGGCCTGCCGCATTGTTTATTAATTGGGCCACTACATCGTTAAATGTGGCCTGCCACGTCGTTCACTAACCGGCACACTACATCATTTAGTGTGGCACATCACGTTATTAAACTGGCTCACCACATCATTCAAGGTAGCTTGCCACATCATTTAATGTGGCCCGTCACATCGTTTAAGGTGACCTGCGACATCGTTTTATGTGGCCCCCACATCGTTTAATGCCACGTAATTTAAATTGCCTGCCACATCATGTAATATTGCCCACCACGTCAATAAATGTGGCCCGCTACATCGTTTATTATTTGGCACACTACATCATTTAGTGTGTCACATCACGTTATTAAACTGGCTCCCCACATCATTTAAGTGGCCTGTCACATTGTTTAATGTGTCCCTCACATCGCTTAATGTGTCCCCCACGTCCTTTAATGTGTACCCCACATCCTTTAATGTGTCCCTCACATCCTTAAATGTGTCCCCCACATCCTTAAATGTGTCCCTCACATCCTTTAATGTGTCCCCCACATCGCTTAATGTGTCCCCCACATCGCTTAATGTGTCCCTCACATCCTTTAATGTGTCCCCCACATCGCTTAATGTGTCCCCCACATCCTTTAATGTGTCCCCCACATCCTTTAATGTGTCCCCCACATCGCTTAATGTGTCCCCCACATCGCTTAATGTGTCCCTCACATCCTTTAATGTGTCCCCCACATCGCTTAATGTGTCCCCCACATCGCTTAATGTGTCCCCCACATCGCTTAATGTGTCCCTCACATCCTTTAATGTGTCCCCCACATCGCTTAATGTGTCCCCCACATCGCTTAATGTGTCCCCCACATCGTATTATGTGTCCCCCACATCCTTTAATGTGTCCCCCACATCCTTTAATGTGTCCCCCACATCCTTTAATGTGTCCCCCACATCCTTTAATGTGTCCCTCACATCCTTTAATGTGTCCCTCACATTTTTTAATGTGTCCCCCACATTTTTTAATGTGTCCCCCACATCGCTTAATGTGTCCCCCACATCGTATTATGTGTCCCCCACATCCTTTAATGTGTCCCCCACATCCTTTAATGTGTCCCTCACATCCTTTAATGTGTCCCTCACATCCTTTAATGTGTCCCTCACATCCTTTAATGTGTTCCCCACATCGCTCAATGTGTCCCCCACATCGTATTATGTGTCCCCCACATCCTTTAATGTGTCCCTCACATCCTTTAATGTGTCCCTCACATCCTTTAATGTGTTCCCCACATCGCTTAATGTGTCCCCCACATCGTATTATGTGTCCCCCACATCCTTTAATGTGTCCCCCACATCGCTTAATGTGTCCCCCACATCCTTTAATGTGTCCCTCACATCCTTTAATGTGTCCCTCACATTTTTTAATGTGTCCCCCACATTTTTTAATGTGTCCCCCACATCGCTTAATGTGTCCCTCACATCCTTTAATGTGTCCCCCACATCGCTTAATGTGTCCCCCACATCCTTTAATGTGTCCCCCACATCCTTTAATGTGTCCCCCACATCCTTTAATGTGTACCCCACATCCTTTAATGTGTCCCTCACATCCTTTAATGTGTCCCCCACATCCTTTAATGTGTCCCCCACATCGCTTAATGTGTCCCCCACATCGCTTAATGTGTCCCCCACATCGCTTAATGTGTCCCTCACATCCTTTAATGTGTCCCCCACATCGCTTAATGTGTCCCCCACATCGCTTAATGTGTCCCCCACATCGCTTAATGTGTCCCCCACATCGTATTATGTGTCCCCCACATCCTTTAATGTGTCCCCCACATCCTTTAATGTGTCCCCCACATCCTTTAATGTGTCCCCCACATCCTTTAATGTGTCCCTCACATCCTTTAATGTGTCCCTCACATTTTTTAATGTGTCCCCCACATTTTTTAATGTGTCCCCCACATCGCTTAATGTGTCCCCCACATCGTATTATGTGTCCCCCACATCCTTTAATGTGTCCCCCACATCCTTTAATGTGTCCCCCACATCCTTTAATGTGTCCCTCACATCCTTTAATGTGTCCCCCACATCCTTTAATGTGTCCCCCACATCCTTTAATGTGTCCCCCACATCCTTTAATGTGTCCCTCACATCCTTTAATGTGTTCCCCACATCGCTCAATGTGTCCCCCACATCGTATTATGTGTCCCCCACATCCTTTAATGTGTCCCTCACATCCTTTAATGTGTCCCTCACATCCTTTAATGTGTTCCCCATATCGCTTAATGTGTCCCCCACATCGTATTATGTGTCCCCCACATCCTTTAATGTGTCCCCCACATCGCTTAATGTGTCCCCCACATCCTTTAATGTGTCCCTCACATCCTTTAATGTGTCCCTCACATCCTTTAATGTGTCCCTCACATCCTTTAATGTGTCCCCCACATTTTTTAATGTGTCCCCCACATCGCTTAATGTGTCCCCCACATCGTATTATGTGTCCCCCACATCCTTTAATGTGTCCCCCACATCCTTTAATGTGTCCCCCCACATCCTTTAATGTGTCCCCCACATCCTTTAATGTGTCCCCCACATCCTTTAATGTGTCCCCCACATCCTTTAATGTGTCCCCCACATCCTTTAATGTGTCCCTCACATCCTTTAATGTGTCCTCACATCCATTAAGGTGGCCTGCCACATTGTTTTTTTAATTGGCCCGCCACGTCATTGGATGTAGTCAGCCAAATAGATTTATTGTGGCCCGCCACAATATTTATATGGCCTGTAAAAGGCTAGAATAAAACCCTTTCTGGCAAAATGTATTATTAGTTTTTTCAGTTTTGATTGTACTTCATGCATTAGTTCTACACGTTAATAATAGTTTTTTTTTATTTTACAAAATGAATACTTTAATATCGGCCTGACAACTTGACTTATGATTTCAAAACAAGTTATTTATTAATCTGTAAGGCTGAAACGACGCGTCGACGTAGTCGACGTCATCGGTTACGTAAATACGTCGACGCCGTTTTTGTGCGTCGGCGCGTCGCATATTTACGTCACACTACTTTACTGTCATGGCGGAGCGCAAAGCAGACGATGCGAGCGAGGGGAAAAAAGCACGCCAAAAGTCGTCAAAAGTGTGGGAGTATTTCAATAAACGGCCTAATAATGTTGTTGTATGCACACTGTGTCGAGCGGAAATGGCCTATCATAGCAGCACAACGGCTATGAACGAACATTTGAAAAGAAAACCCCCGACAGCGTTCTTGCCATCACCATCAACAAGTCAATCGTCCGCGTGCGTATACGTTGTCATTATTACACAAAAACATGAATGTGTCATTTGTATCTGCATTGTAAATTCATAAACTAAAGCACCGTTTGCTCTGAGAGGCGCGTTTGGCGTGCCTGTTCAGTGTTTACAAAGACGCGCTCCTCTTTAACGCTGTGGAGAGGCGGCGGCGGCCAGCGAGCGGCGAGGCGGGGCGCGCCGGGAGCGACGCCGCAATCGTGCCCAGGTGCGCGATCCGCGCAGTTTGAAGAGAAAAGACTTTGTGTAAAATTAAAAGATTGTAAACCTGGCAAAGCCGTCTGGCGTTCAGTCTGTCGGTCCTGAAAGAACCCCACGGCACAAGACGTGTCACAAACGCTAACGTTAATTAGTTGTGCAAATACCTTTTACAACATTAACAGTTACATATACTATGTACAAACCAACAATTAACTTTCACTTTAATCATACTATCATTGTTGTGTTATTAAGCAAAATAAGCAATACTTTTACTTTTGTTGAAATGTTTACACTGTACACTTTTTTGTATTGGATGTTTAGCTTTATTTTTGCACATTTTAGCAAATAAGCAATACTTTTACTTTTGTTGAAATGTTTACACTTGTTACAGAATATTTCCGTTTTGCACTTTTTTGTATTGGATGTTTATCTTTATTTTTGCACATTTTAAAGCAAAATAAGCAATACTTTTACTTTTGAAATGCTTATACTATTCCAGAATATTAAGATTTGCACTGGATGTTTACTTTTATATTTGCACATTAAAAAGCAAATAAGCTACTTTTAATTTTGTTAAATGTTAAAAGTTTTAAATGTTTACATTGTTACAGAATATTTTGTCATGTTGTTGTCAATGTTGACTGAGTGGCCATACTTTTTTTTTTGTAAATAAAAGCCATGCCTTTTGAAAAAACTGGCCTACATTTATTTTTTCCTCTTCATTTTAAATTTAAAAAAAAATCGGCAAAAGGAAAAATAATCTATAGATTAATCGAAAAATAATCTATAGATTAACCGATTAATCGAAAAAAATAATCTATAGATTAATCGATAGAAAAATAATCGTTAGCTGCAGCCCTATTAATCTGTAAGTAAAAACATGAAAATCAAGAACCCTTTCCTTTGCAAATGGTGTAACAAGACTATTGAATGTTTCTAATGATATACACATTCACTGTTAACAAGACAATTGAATGTTTCTAATTATATACACATTCACTGTTAACAAGACTATTGAATGTTTCTAATGATATACACATTCACTGTTAACAAGACTATTGAATGTTTCTAATGATATACACATTCACTGTTAACAAGACTATTGAATGTTTCTAATGATATACACAGTCACTGTTAACAAGACTATTAAATGTTTCTAATGATATACACATTCACTGTTAACAAGACTATTGAATGTTTCTAATGATATACACATTCACTGTTAACAAGACTATTGAATGTTTCTAATGACATACACATTCACTGTTACCAAGACTATTGAATGTTTCTAATGATATACACATTCACTGTTAACGAGACTATTGAATGTTTCTAATGATATACACATTCACTGCTACAAGACTATTGAATGTTTCTAATGATATACACATTCACTGTTAACGAGACTATTGAATGTTTCTAATGATATACGCATTCACTGCTACAAGACTATTGAATGTTTCTAATGATATACACATTCACTGCTACAAGACTATTGAATGTTTCTAATGATATACACATTCACTGTTAACAAGACTATTGAATGTTTCTAATGATATACACATTCACTGTTAACAAGACTATTGAATGTTTCTAATGATATACACATTCACTGTTAACAAGACTATTGAATGTTTCTAATGACATACACATTCACTGTTACCAAGACTATTGAATGTTTCTAATGATATACACATTCACTGTTAACGAGACTATTGAATGTTTCTAATGATATACACATTCACTGCTACAAGACTATTGAATGTTTCTAATGATATACACATTCACTGTTAACGAGACTATTGAATGTTTCTAATGATATACGCATTCACTGCTACAAGACTATTGAATGTTTCTAATGATATACACATTCACTGTTAACAAGACTATTGAATGTTTCTAATGATATACACATTCACTGTTAACAAGACTATTGAATGTTTCTAATGATATACACATTCACTGTTAACAAGACTATTGAATGTTTCTAATGATATACACATTCACTGTTAACAAGACTATTGAATGTTTCTAATGATATACACATTCACTGTTAACAAGACTATTGAATGTTTCTAATGATATACACATTCACTGTTACAAGACTATTGAATGTTTCTAATGATATACACATTCACTGTTAACAAGACTATTGAATGTTTCTAATGATATACACATTCACTGCTACAAGACTATTGAATGTTTCTAATGATATACACATTCACTGTTAACGAGACTATTGAATGTTTCTAATGATATACACATTCACTGTTAACAAGACTATTGAATGTTTCTAATGATATACACATTCACTGTTAACAAGACTATTGAATGTTTCTAATGATTCACTGTTAAAATTGGCCCTCAATGAGAAGGACTTTGTTTTCCAGGGATGGCTTGGTTCTGTCAGATCGCAGAAGGCCAACTTGTTCCTGGACGTGAACGACGGAAGCTGCCTGCAGTCGCTGCAGGTGGTGGCCAGTCCCCAGCTGGACCACCCGTAAGGACTTCAGGGTGCGTGAGGTCTTGACGAGGCGTGGAAAATGTCTTCTTTTCTCCTGCCTTCCACGCAGATCGCTGACTTTTGGGAGCGCAGTGGAGGTCCGAGGAACCCTGCAGGAAAGTCAGCACCCGAAACAAGCGGTGGAGCTCCGAGCAGATCACATTGGCGTGGTTGGAGAATGTGACCCTGTGGTAAGGACGCGCCCTACGAGCTCCGCCCACAGGAACTCGTCATGCCTCCTTCTCCTCGCAGGACTTCCCCTTTAAGATCAAAGGGCGACACAAGCCGGAGTACACCCGCCAGTTCCCACATCTTCGCAGCAGAACCAAGGCCTTCAGCTCCCTGCTGAGGATTCGGAGCGAGGCCACGTCTGCCATCCACTCCTACTTCAAGGTGAGCCCGCTGGTCGCAGACCTTCCTCGGCTGCACCTCACACACACCTGTTGTGTCCTCGCCCCTCGCCCAGGAACATGGCTTCCTGCACGTTCACACGCCCGTCATCACCTCCAACGACTGTGAAGGAGCAGGGGAACTCTTTCAGATCCAGGTGGGCATTAAAAACATGTGTTGTTCAACTAGTGCAGGGGTCGGCAACCTTTACCACTCAAAGAGCCATTTTGACCAGTTTCACAAATTAAAGAAAACAACGGGAGCCACAAAAATCTTTTGTAATTTAAAATGAAATAACATTGCATACAAAGTTTTTTTTTTTGCTTTGTGCTATGTTTAAACCAAGGGTCTCAGACATGCGGCCCACACCTTAATTTGAAAATTGAATGTTAGTGCAGCCCGCGAGTTTTATATGAGAGCGTCATACTTGTCAACCCTCCCGATTTTTCCCACAGACTACGAAATACGAGGCAACTATTCCTTCGAACGTGCCGTGAAGGTACAGCATTTAGCACCCACTACAACCAACATGCCGGTCTAGCCACACGTTGTATGGGGTTTCTGCTTGCTCACGTGCGACAGCAAGGCATACTTGGTCAACAACCACACAGGTTACACTGACGGTGGCGGTATAAAAAACTTTAACACTCTTACTAAGAACGCGCCACACTGTGAACCCACATCAAACAAGAATAACAAACACATTTCGGGAGAACATCTGCACCGTAACACAACATAAACACAACAGAACAAATACCCAGAATCCCATGCAGCCCTAACTCTTCCGGGCTACATTATACACCCCCTGCTACCAAACCCCGCCCACCTCAACCGACGCACGGAGGGGGGGGGGGTTGGTGGTAGCAGGGGTGTATAATGTAGCCCGGAACTGTCAGGGCTGCATGGGATTCTGGGTATTTGTTCTGTTGTGTTTATGTTGTGTTAAGGTGCAGATGTTCTCCCAAAATGTGTTTGTCATTCTTGTTTGGTTTTGGTTCAAAGTGTGGCGCATTATTAGTAAGAGTCTTAAAGTTTTTTTATATGGCCACCGTCAGTGTAACCTGTGTGGCTGTTGACCAAGTATGCCTTGCTGTCACTTACGCATGCAAGCAGAAGATGCAAATAACAAAAGGCTGGGCTGGGACGCTATCTGTACAGATTGTAGAGGGCGCTAAATGCTGTACAATCATGGCACGCCCTTATTATTATTGTTAGGGTGAAAATCAGAGAATATCAATCCCGGGAGTTTTCTGCGAGAGGCACCGAAATCCGGAAATCTCCCGGGAAAATCGGGAGGGTCGTCAAGTATGCAGCTGAGCCGCATCAGAGTGATCAAAGAGCCGCATGCGGCTCAGGAGCCGCGGGTTGCCGACCCCTGAACTAGGGAATATGGCCTTGTTGTTAGAGTGTCCGCCTTGAGATGGGTAGGTTGTGAGTTCAAACCCCGGCAGAGTCATACCAAAGACTATAAAAATGGGAGCCATTGCCTCCATTCTTGGGACTCGGCATCAAGGGTTGGAATTGGCGGTTAAATCACCAAAATGATTCCCGAGCGTGGCCACCACTGCCGCTCACTGCTCCCCTCACCTCCCACGGGGTGGAACAAAGTGATGGGTCAAATGCAGAGGGTAATTTCACCACACCTAGTGTGTGTGTGACAATTTCGTCCACTAGATGGGGCTGTTACACTTAGTGAACACAATATAAATATAAGTCGTCAGTCATTAATACACAATTATTTATTTTTTATGATATTTTTACATACACAATTCTATATTTTACAATAAAAAAACTGACAATTTGCCCTTTTGTGTGTTTTTTTTACAACATATAAATGGACAAACAGTACCACAGTTTTTATCGTAAAATATATGGTTGTTGTTTTTACAGTGCATTACTACTGTAAATAATAAACAGTTTTAATTTCATCTATGGTAAAATTTGGCCAGTTTTTATTTACCGTAAAAAAATATTTTTACAGTTCACAATTTGATGGGTAAGTTGCTTTAAAGTCATGATTAGTGATGGGTCCGGCAACACCGATGCATCGGCGCATGCGTCGAGCTCATAGAGCGAAACCCTGTGTCGGTGCGCTTACCGCTTTTAGAAAGTCACGTGACCGATCATGAGCTGTTTTGGTCACGTGACCGATACGCCAACTGTGTCGCCTCCTCTGTGCCCTGTGAGCGGCTCTTTTCTACAGCCGGAGAAATAATAACTAAGAAGAGAAATCGTCTAAAATGTAATACGTCGGAAAAACTTTTATTTTTATTTTTATAAAAATGTGTAAAAAAATAAAATAAAAAAAATTCCCAGTCCACAATCATCCACAACACGTTCTCTTAGATTTCCATGTTATGATACATGTTCACATTATTTATTGACTGTATCTAAAAAAGATAAACATATATTTTTATTTAAATGAAGATATAAATAATCCTAAATGAAATACAATGACTTGGTTTATATTATTGTATATACTAGGGCAGGGGTCACCAACGCGGTGCCCGCGGGCACCAGGTAGCCCGTAAGGACCAGATCAGTCGCCCGCTGGCCTGTTCTAAAAATAGCTCAAAGAGCAGCACTTACCAGTGAGCTGCCTCTATTTTTTAAATTGTATTTATTTACTAGCAAGCTGGTCTCGCTTTGCTCCACATTTTTAATTCTAAAAGAGACAAAACTCAAATAGAATTTGAAAATCCAAGAAAATATTTTAAAGACTTGGTCTTCACTTGGAATAAGCGGTAGAAAATGGATGGATGGATGGGTCTTCACTTGTTTAAATAAATTCATTTATTTTTTACTTTGCTTCTTATTACTTAATTTTAGAGAAAAAATACAACCTTAAAAATGATTTTAGGATTTTTAAACAAATATATCTTTTTACCTTTTAAATTTCTTCCTCTTCTTTCCTGCCAATTTAAATCAATGTTCAAGTCAATTTATTTATTTTTTATTGTAAAGAATAATAAATATTTTAGCTTCTGTTTTTTCGACGACGAATATTTGTGAAATATTTCTTCAAACTTACTATGATTAAAATTCAAAAAAAATATTCTGGCAAATCTAGAAAATCTGTAGAATCAAATTTAAATCTTATTTCAAAGTATTTTGAATTTCTTTTAAAATTTTTGTTCTGGAAAATCTAGAAGAAATACTGATTTGTCTTTGTTAGAAATATAGCTTGGTCCAATTTGTTAAATATTCTAACAAAGTGCAGATTGGATTTTAACCAATTTAAAAACATGTCATCAAAATTCTAAAATTTATCTTAATCAGGAAAAATTACCAATGATGTTCCATAAATTCTTTTTTTAATTTTTTCAAAAAGATTCAAATAAGCTAGATTTTCCTCTTCTTTTTGTCGGTTGAATTTTGAATTATAAAGAGTCGAAATTGAAGATAAACTATGTTTCAAAATTTTATTTTAATTTTTTAAAGTTTTCTCCTCTTTTAAACCATTCAATTAAGTGTTTTTTTCATCATTTATTCTCTACAAAAAACTTCCGTAAGAGGAAAAAAAAATGTACGACAGAATGACAGACAGAAATACCCATTTTTTTATATATATAAATGTATTTATTTAGCTATTCTTGTTTAAATCACACTTACGTGTAACTTACAAATGACAATATATTTATTTATTTAAGTGTGTATCAAACTGGTAGCCCTTCGCATTAATCAGTACCCAAGAAGTAGTTTTTGGTTTCAAAAAGGTTGGTGACCCCTGTACTAGGGCATCAAATCAGTGTCAGTTGAGTCGGTCCATAGGTTGCCTGTAGGGATTTTTAATGTCCAGCAGATGTCAGTATTTAGTGACACAGTATCGACACAGTATCAATACAGTTTTGCAATGTGTCGAAACGCTTCATGACGCCTCATCAACCCATCACTAGTCATGATCTTTAAATACTTGTTTTTATTTGAACAAACAATGGTTAGAGTGTAATATTAGATGACGTTTAAAAGCCCTTTGAGACACTTGTGATTAAGGGCTATATGCATAAACGTTTTAATTGATATGGAATTGCAGTAGGGAAGGGATTCATAGGGCCCCATTCCTGGGTGTATCTCACCTGAGAGGAAGAGTCTGCTGAAAACGATGGAAAGCGCCACTCTGCATAAAGTTGGAATTGCCGACAAACTTTTTTTTTTAAGATGTTCAACACTAAGTGGATCATGCGCCCCTAAATTTGTCACGTTTCATGTGTCAGGTAAACCTCCACGAATGGTGCTATATTATTCCCCTTCCTACTGTACATGTGTTTTAACAAATCACGCCTGTACTGAAATGAGGTACGTGGTGGTGGTCTACAACGAAGTGGCTAAAGATTGCATGTGGTTCATTCCTCTGCAGCCTTCCTGCCCAGAGGAGGATGATCCCAACTTCTTCTCGGTTCCAACCTACCTGACCGTGTCTGGGCAGCTCCACCTGGAGGTCATGTCAGGGTCAGAGTTCTGTTTGCTTTCTCTCTCCTTCGTTCTAATCCTGTATCATAATTGTGTGGTGCCTTCAGGGCCCCTACACACACATACACACACACATCTCTCATAATTATGCCTGCAGGTCATTTTCCAAAGTCTACACTTTCGGGCCGACTTTCCGTGCCGAGAACTCCCAGAGTCGTCGCCATCTGGCCGAGTTCTACATGGTGGAGGCGGAGGTGGCCTTCACGCAGTCCATACAGGACCTGGTCAAGGTGCGGCAGTGCGATGACACGCGCTGACGTCATCTGATGGACTTGGCTGCTCCTCAGGTCATGGAGGACATGTTCAGGTGGACTACTGAGCACGTGCTGTCCTGCTGCGCGCACGATGTGGAAGTGTTCCACAAGCACGTGACGCCAGGACACAGGGTGAGTCCCCCAAGAACACTTCCATTCATTCAAGTCCGCCTGGCAACCCGTCGTCCAATCGTCTGGCTTTGTTTCTCCTGCCGCGTCCCGACGTGCTGAAAGGATGCTGTGGAGGCCATGTTGAAGGAGCGCTTCCTCGTGTAGGTCTTTGCTTTTTAAATGGGAACTGCACTTTTTTTTATTTTGTTTATCATTCACAATACTAATGTAAGACAAGAACACCTGTTCTTCTTTTTTTTGCATTATAAACCCTAAATTAAAGTTAGCAAAAGTCAGCTATAAATAAAGGTAATGGGAATTGCTCTATTCCGCATGTAAAGCACTCTAAAAAAAACATCCGAAAACCTCCATCAGGGTTTTATATACATATTGTAAGTATATATGTAATGTAGTAACATTCATAATAACATTTAATATATATATATGATGTAAGTATATATGTCATGTAGTAACATTCATAATAACATGTAATATACCGTATTTTCCGCACTATAAGGCGCACCGGATTATTAGCCGCACCTTCTATGAATTACATATTTCATAATTTTGTCCACCAATAAGCCGCCCCGGACTATAAGCCGCGCCTACGCTGCGCTAAAGTGAATGTCAAAAAAACGCTGCGCTAAAGTGAATGTCAAAAAAACAGTCAGATAGTTCAGTCAAACTTTAATAATATATTGAAAACCAGCGTTCTAACAACTCTGTCCCAAAATGTACGCAAATGTGCAATCACAAACATAGTAAAATTCAAAATGGTGTAGAGCAATAAATAGCAACATAATGTTGCTCGAACGTTAATGTCACAACACACAAAATAAACATAGCGCTCACCTTCTGAAGTTATTCTTCATTCGTAAATCCTTCGAATTCTTCGTCTTCGGTGTCCGAATTGAAAAGTTGCGCAAGCGTGGTATCCAAAATGGCCGGTTCCGTCTCGTAGAAGTCATCGGGAGTCAGTGTCGCTGTTGTTCTGTGAATCCTGCCTTCCGGAAAGCTCGGACCACAGTTGTGACCGAAATATCTGCCCAAGCATTTACGATCCACTGGCAAATGTTGGCGTATGTCGTCCGAGGCTGTCTGCCCGTCTTAGTGAAGGTGTGTTCGCCTTCGGAGCTGTGTGAAAAAAGCCACCCGGCCTCTTCGCGTAAACTTCCCTTAACCACTCGCTCATCTTTTCTTCATCCATCCATCCCTTCGAGTTAGCTTTTATGATGACGCCGGCTGGAAAGGTCTCTTTTGGCAAGGTCTTCCTTTTGAATATCACCATGAGTGGAAGTTAGCATGGCAAGCTAGAACCACAGTGAAGGATGACTTCTCATTCTCTGTGGTGCGAATATTCACCGTACGTGCTCCCGTTGTATCCACAGTGCGGTTCAGTTGCTGTGAAATACGGTAGTAATCCGTGTGCGGATGGAGAGATTGCGTCTTTTTATGAACCGGATCGTTTAGTAGGAGCCATTTTGTGGTCTTTACAGATGTAAACAGGAAATGAAACGTACGGTGATATCCGCGCGTTTTTTCTTCTTCTTCCGGGGGCGGGTGAAGCGCTTCCTGTTCTATGGGGGCGGGTGAAGCGCTTCCTGTTCTATGGGGGCGGGTGCTTTCCTTGGCGGTTGCTTGCGTAGAAGAAGAAGCGCTTCCTGTTCTACCGGGAAAAAAGATGGCGGCTGTTTACCGAAGTTGCGAGATCGAAACTTTATGAAAATTAATCGTAATAAAGCGCACCGGGTTATAAGGCGCACTGTTAGCTTTTGAGAAAATTTGTGGTTTTTAGGTGCGCCTTATAGTGCGGAAAATACGGTATACATGTCAGTATATATGTCATGTAGTAACATACATAATAACATGTAATATATACATGATGTAAGTATATATGTCATGTAGTAACATTCATAATAACATGTAATATATATATGATGTAAGTATATATGTAATGTAGTAACATTCATAATAACATGTAATATATACATGATGTAAGTATATATGTCATGTATTAACATTCATAATAACATGTAATATATATATACATATTTTATATACACACTAAGTATATATGTAGTATCTAGTAACATTCATCATAACATGTAATATTTACATATTTTATATACACACTAAGTATATATGTAACAGTAGCATTCATCATAACATGTAATATTCACATATTTTATATACACACTAAGTATATATGTAGTATCTAGTAACATTCATAATAACATGTAATATATATACATATTTTATATACACACTAAGTATATATGTAGTATCTAGTAACATTCATCATAACATGTAATATTTACATATTTTATATACACACTAAGTATATATGTAACATAGTAACATTCATCATAACATGTAATATTCACATATTTTATATACACACTAAGTATATATGTAGTATCTAGTAACATTCATAATAACATGTAATATTTACATATTTTATATACACACTAAGTATATATGTAATGTAGAACATTCATAATAGCAAGTAATATTTACATATTTGATATAGACACTGTAAGTATATATATATAATGTAGTAACATTCATAATGACATGTAGTATTTACATATTTTGATCATTTTAAGTATAAATTTCACAGACGCATCACAACTTTCCCTTCAACAACATCAAGACTACTAATCATGGCAAAGACTACTTTGGGACAAATGACGATGCAGAAACTTCTATTTTTAAGGAGGAGTTTTAAAAGTAAAACACTAAGCATCATGTAGCAGTATTGCTAAGTAATAAACAAGATATACAAACATAATAAAACAAACACTTACTGTACAATGTCTGCTCTCACTGGGATAAAGACTGATGGGATGGTTATCATCCTCACAAAGAGTTTAAAAAAAAGTGTTTTTTTCGTGTCTTTCTGGCCATCAACGGGTCTAAGATGGATGTCAAAGTTGACCAACTTGTGGGTTTATGTCCACAACCTTCTACTATCCAGGTGAGAGACATGATTTATCATCTACAATTAACTTTCACCAACTCAGAGGCCATGCAGCAGCTCAATATGAGCACGTGCTGTCCTGCTGGATGTTACACCAGGACACAGGGTGAGTCCCCAAGAACACTTCCATTCATTCAAGTTCTTAGCTCTCTCTGATCACAATGCTACTAAAAGTAGTTCCTCTGTGTTAGCGCTTATAATA
>NC_084564.2:715000-730000 GCF_033978685.3 Nerophis lumbriciformis
AATACAATTTTAGAGAAAAAATACAACCTTAAAAATGATTTTAGGATTTTTAAACAAATATACCTTTTTACCTTTTAAATTTCTTCCTCTTCTTTCCTGACAATTTAAATCAATGTTCAAGTAAAAAAAAAATTTTTATTGTAAAGAATAATAAATATTTTAGCTTCTGTTTTTTTGACGAAGAATATTTGTGAAATATTTCTTCAAACTTACTATGATTAAAATTCAAAAAAATTATTCTGGCAAATCTAGAAAATCTTTAGAATCAAATTTAAATCTTATTTCAAAGTATTTTGAATTTCTTTTAAAATTTTTGTTCTGGAAAATCTAGAAGAAATACTGATTTGTCTTTGTTAGAAATATAGCTTGGTCCAATTTGTTAAATATTCTAACAAAGTGCAGATTGGATTTTAACCAATTTAAAACATGTCATCAAAATTCTAAAATGTATCTTAATCAGGAAAAATTACTAATGATGTTCCATAAATTATTTTTTTAATTTTTTCAAAAAGATTCAAATAAGATAGTTTTTCCTCTTCTTTTTGTCGGTCGAATTTTGAATTTTAAAGAGTCGAAATTGAAGATAAACTATGTTTCAAAATTTTATTTTAATTTTGTTCGTGTTTTCTCCTCTTTTAAACCGTTCAATTAAGTGTTTTTTTCATCATTTGTCTACAAAAAAACTTTCGTAAAAGGAAAAAAAAATGTACGACGGAATGACAGACAGAAATACCCATTTTTTTATATATATAAATTTATTTAGCTATTCTTGTTTAAATCACACTTACGTGTAACTTACAAATGACAATATATTTATTTATTTAAGTGTGTATCAAACTGGTAGCCCTTCGCATTAATCAGTACCCAAGAAGTAGTTTTTGGTTTCAAAAAGGTTGGTGACCCCTGTACTAGGGCATCAAATCAGTGTCAGTTGAGTCGGTCCATAGGTTGCCTGTAGGGATTTTTAATGTCCAGCAGATGTCAGTATTTAGTGACACAGTATCGACACAGTATCAATACACTTTTGCAATGTGTCGAAACGCTTCATGACGCCTCATCAACCCATCACTAATTGTGAGTGTTTTTATCACCTGTTTCATCAGGTCCTTCCTTGTTTAGTTTAAGGGTGTCTTTTGGGTTGACTTCCTCTTTAGTGCTCTTCATTTTGGATTTTGTCACTCCTTAACCTGCTGCCTTCTGCCTTTTTGAGGTGACGACCTCTACTAAAGAGAGCACACCTGACAGAATGATCCCACCAACGAAGGGAGACGGGCTTAAATCGCCAGGTGGGATAATCTATACAAACAAGCCACAGGTGAGGGGTGAAGCGCTGCGAAGCAGAGTAAAGCTACTGCAGACTGAATACAAACAAAACACGGAAGTGAACCCAAAATAACACCAGAAAGACACTCATAAACTAAAGAGAGAATGACCTGATGAAATGGGTTGTAACAAGTGTTGTGTTTAGACAAATTATACGACTGTCTGTGTTTATTTTTTTATTATCCAGCAGACCGTGCAGGTAATTACGACAGTTTGTTCAGGTGCCGTGGCGACGCATAAATAAAGACACGGGTATATGCGATAATCAGCCTGTAATAATGACAAATAAGGAAGCAACAGCACACAAAAGTTTGCAACACAACAAAATTTCCTTCTCAAAGTCACGTTTGATTTTTTTTTTTCCTTGATTGACAACTTTTCCAGGATTTCAAGATGAATATATATAAATAAGCTGTACAAAATATACAATTATCAAACACAGAAGTGTGATTTTTTTATTTTTGTCATGACTTGATCTTGGGTGTTAGCTTTTCCGGGATGCAACGGAAAGGTGGCTCGGGCGAGACGGGAATGAAGGTACATGATTTATCAATATATCAAAAAAAAGTACAAACGAAAAGCGCGCACAGTGGCGGAGAATAAACTATGAAACCAAAAGACTATAGCAAAAAAGTACAAACGAAAAAAACACGCACTATGGCGGAGAACAAACTATGAAACCAAAAAGACTATAAACATGGAACAAAAACTTACTTGGCTTGGACAAAAATAGTTACTTGAGGAATGGACATGGAAAGAATGGACAGAGCATAAATGTGGTGAGGTCGTCAGAAAGACAAACTGAAAAACACTGAACTTAAATACTACAGACATGATTAACGAAAACAGGTGCGTGACTCAAGACGTGAAACAGGTGCGTGACGTGACAGGTGAAAACTAATGGGTTGCTATGGTGACAATCAAGAGTGCACAATGAGTCCAAACGTGGAACAGGTGAAACTAATGGGCTAATCATGGAAACAAGACAAGGGAGTGAAAAGACAGAAACTAAAGAGTCCTATAACTAAACAAAACATGATTACACAGACATGACAATTTTAGTGCAAAAAAAAACCCAAAACGGACAAAGTTGGTAAATGTGAATAAATTGAAAGACAATTAGATACTCTACCTGCAAAAATGATTAGAAACATTTAGGACTACTACGATCTTAATAATCGGAATGTTCCAATAAGACATTTGAATATGGGACAAATTGAAATAAATCAATCTTTAAATAATTAAATGTCATTACTTCTATGTTAAATATGTGTTCAATATTTGTATTATTTACCTGTTGTATTATATTTACAATGTATTTGAAGTATTGGCACGATTATTAAATAAGTAATTAAATCATTCAAAACACTATTTAAAGTAAAACTGAATGAAATAGTTAATTGTTTTTTTTTTAAATAAATTGTTCAACAGAATTATTAAATTTAATGACAGTTAATAGTGCATGTCTTATTTAATTAAAAATGATTGAATAATGACATTTAAATCAATATGAGAAGATGGATTTAAAACTTTACAACTAAAACCTTGTAATTACACCAAACGGCCACTAGATGATGCTGTTTCCTTCCCATTGACTTTTGGGAGTTGTTGAATAAATCAAAAACACAATTGTATGGCGCTCGTGTTTAAATAGAATAAATGTTTATAAGTTCCATACAAGTAGAGTCACGATTATTGTTTCAAATGCGATCTTTGCGCGCCGCTTCCCGGTTGTAACCGGCAGAGTGGGCGTGGTGTGGATCTGGGACAACAAGCCGCAGACGCGCCGTGACGCCGCCGCGCATCAGTCGAGCTTCCCCCGCGGAGGAGCCAGGGTCCGCCGGCTGACGTCTCCGCGAGAACCGAGACTCGTGTTCGCCCTCCGCGGCACTCCCTGGGGCTCCCATATGGCGGAGAGCCAGGCGCCGACGCCGACCGGGAGCGTCCTGCCACTGTGAGCCGCCCGTCGGGCCACCGGAGGCGGACTCGTGTGCGCGATGAGCGGCGGAGAAGTGGTGCTGCAGGGCTGGCTGAGGAAGTCCCCGCCGGAGAGGAAACTGCGGAGATATGTGAGTCCTTCTCCGGCTAACACACCTGCACTTCTTCCACCTTCTAGAACATTCTACTAGCTGACACTTCTTCTACCTTCTAGAACATTCTACTGACACTTCTTCCACCTTCTCGTCCTTGCACACAACAATATCTTCATGACTTGCTGAGTCAGCCTCTTATTCCACTCAGCATGATTCAGCGCACTTTCATCCAGCAACTCGCTTACATTTCACTCCCTGCAACTTATTCCCGCTTTAAATGGTCTTTCTACAAATGTTCGTATACTTTCAACAGCTATTTTACTTCTTTTTAGTCGCTGATTTGACACCATGATCTTCATTTTTGCAGAACTACATTTTGTCTATTCCTTTTTAAAAAGCTACATATATTTCTCAATATCGGCCGATAAATGCTTCAGAATGTAATATCGGGAATTATCGGTATCGTTTTTTTTTATTATCGGTATCGGGTTTTTTGTTTTTTTGTTTTTTTAATTAAATCAACATAAAAAACACAATTTACTTACAATTAGTGCACCAACCCAAAAAACCTCCCTCCCCCATTTCACTCATTCACACAAATTATTTTATCAAATAATTAAACTAGTTTTTACAATTTTTTCCTAAAATGTAGTCTTTTTTTGTCTTATAATTTTTTTGATATTTTCACTTGTTTTTATTTTTTTGCCCCTAAAATCTAGTATTTGTATCTATAATTTGTCAAATAATTTAACTAGTTTTAGTATTTGTTTTCTCAAAATCTAATCTTTTTTTAATATAATTTTTTTGTCAGGGGATTTTACTCGTTTTTACAATTGTTTTCCTAAAATCTAGTTTTTTTAATCTTATATTTTGTCTGATAATTTTACAAGTTTAAAAAATAAATTAATCCTAAAATCTAGTCTTTTTATCTTATATTTTGTCCAATAATTTAAGTAGTTTTAGTATTTATTTTTCTTTAAATATAGTCTTTTTTATCCAATATTTTGTCAGATAATTTCAGTCATTTTTAATATTTTTTTCCTAAAATCAAATCTTTTTTTATTTTATATTTTGTCTGATAATTTCACTGGTGTTTAGTTTTTTCCCCCCCTAAAATGTAGTCTTTTTTTATCTTGTATTTTTTCAGATAATTTCACTAGCTTTTAGTATTTTTTCCCCTAAAATATAGTATTTTTTCATATATATTTTATCAAATAATTGAACTAGTTTTTACAATTTTTTCCTAAAATGTAGTCTTTTTTTGTCTTATAATTTTTTTTGATATTTTCACTTGTTTTTATTTTTTTGCCCCTAAAATCTAGTATTTGTATCTATAATTTGTCAAATAATTTAACTAGTTTTAGTATTTGTTTTCTCAAAATCTAATCTTTTTTTAATATAATTTTTTTGTCAGGGGATTTTACTCGTTTTTACAATTGTTTTCCTAAAATCTAGTTTTTTTTATCTTATATTTTGTCTGACAATTTTACAAGTTTAAAAAATAAATTAATCCTAAAATCTAGTCTTTTTATCTTATATTTTGTCCAATAATTTAAGTAGTTTTAGTATTTCTTTAGCTTTTTAAAAAGCTACATATATTTCTCAATATCGGCCGATAAATGCTTCAGAATGTAATATCGGGAATTATCGGTAACACAATTTACTTACAATTAGTGCACCAACAAAAAAAAACTCCCTCCCCCATTTACACTCATTCACACAAAAGGGTTGTTTCTTTCTGTTATTAATATTGTGGTAGGTTCCTACATTATATATCAATATATATCAATACAGTCTGCAAGGGATACAGTCCGTAAGCACACATGATTGTGGTCCACTAATAGTACTAACCTTTAACACTTCATTTGACTCATTTTCATTCATTACTAGTTTCTATGTACCGTATTTTCCGCACCATAAGGCGCCCTGGGTTATAAGCCGCGCCTTCAATGAACGGCATATTTCAAAACTTTGTCCACCTATAAGCCGCCCCGTGTTATAAGCCGCATCTAACTGCGCTAAAGGAATGTCAAAAAAACAGTCAGATAGGTCAGTCAAACTTTAATAATATATTAAAAACCAGCGTTCTAACAACTCTGTTCACTCCCAAAATGTACGCAAATGTGCAATCACAAACATACGTATATCAACATGGACAGAGCTGCGTGAAAAAAGCCACCCGGCCTCTTCGCGTAAACTTAAACTTACCTTAACCACTCGCTCATCTTTTCTTCATCCATCCCTTCGAGTTAGCTTTTATGATGACGCCGGCTGGAAAGGTCTCTTTTGGCAAGGTCTTCCTTTTTGAATATCACCATGGGTGGAAGTTTCTGGCCATTAGCATGGCAAGCTAGAACCACAGTGAAGGATGACTTCTCATTCCCTGTGGTGCGAATATTCACCGTACGTGCTCCCGTTGTATCCACAGTGCGGTTCACAGGAATATCAGTTGCTGTGAAATCGTAATCCGTGTGCGGATGGAGAGATTGCGTCTTTTCATGAACCGGATCCCTGACGCTTAGTAGGAGCCATTTTGTGGTCTTTACAGATGTAAACACACAAAGGAAATGAAACGTACGGTATATCCGCGCGCTTTTTCTTCTTCTACGCGGGCGGGTGGTTGCTTACAGTAGAAGAAGAAGCGCTTCCTGTTCTATGGGGGCGGGTGCTTACCTTGGCGGTTGCTTGCGTAGAAGAAGAAGCGCTTCCTGTTCTACCGGGAAAAAAGATGGCGGCTGTTTACCGTAGTTGCGAGACCGAAACTTTATGAAAATGAATCTTAATATTAATCCATATATAAAGCGCACCGGGTTATAAGGCGCACTGTCAGCTTTTGAGAAAATTTGTGGTTTTTAGGTGCGCCTTATAGTGCGGAAAATACGGTAACTGTTTTTATATTGTTTTACTTTCTTTTTTATTCAAGAAAATGTTTTTAATTTATTTATCTTATTATTATTTTTTTATTTTTTTTGAAAAGGACCTTATCTTCACCATACCTGGTTGTCTAAATTAGGCATAATAATGTGTTAATTCCACGACTGTATATATCAGTATCGGTTGTTATCGGTATCGGTTGATATCGGTATCGGTAATTAAAGAGTTGGACAATATCGGATATCGGCAAAAAGCCATTATCGAACATCCCTAAAAATAACTGTTGAAAAAAGATAATTTGGTTTTCCCCACCCAGAAAATATTGTTTAAAGATTCTGCCACATTCCAAGGATGCTTCATTTAAGGATGCAAGTTCCATAATCCTGGTTTTCAGAATAAAATACTTACTTTTCTATCTCAAGAGTCCTGATAATTTCTAGATATGCAAATATCAATGAAGAAAGTCCCGTCTAGTCAAATTGAGCCAGCAGGCACAAGGCATTGATACAACGTTGATTATACGTCCAACAACAATGCAGTAGTTGTATTTGTAAATGATGTTGATGTCTAGTTGGATCAACGTTGTTGGTTGGGAAATGACCACATTTCAATGTCAAATCAACGTCAGAACCTGACATTGATTAAACGTGATCAAAAAGCATGTTGTTTCAACGTTAAGTTTGAGTTGCTTAACCTCAGAACCTCATTCAACAACTTCTCAACGTTGTTTTAATGGGAACTAACTGCATGGACAGATCATTTTACTAGTTCGTACTTTTTTAAATCTAGTCTTTTTATCTTGTCAGATAATCTCACAGGTTTTTACTTTTCCCCCCTAAAGTACAGTCTTTTTACCTTATACTTTGTCAGATAATTTCACTAGTTTTTACAATTATTTTCCCTAAAATATAGTCTTTTTTTATCTTGTATTTTTTCAGATAATTTCACCAGCTTTTAGTATTTTTCCCCCTAAAATATAGTATTTTTTCATATATATTTTATCAAATAATTGAAGTAGTTTTTACAATTTTTTCCTAAAATGTAGTCTTTTTTTATCTTGTATTTTTTCAGATAATTTCACTAGCTTTTAGTATTTTTTCCCCTAAAATATAGTCTTTTTTCATATATATTTTATCAAATAATTGAACTAGTTTTTACAATTTTTTCCTAAAATGTAGTCTTTTTTTATCTTGTATTTTTTCAGATAATTTCACTAGCTTTTAGTATTTTTTCCCCTAAAATATAGTCTTTTTTCATATATATTTTATCAGATAATTTCACTAGTTTTTACAATTATTTTCCCTAAAATGTAGTCTTTTTTATCTTGTATTTTTTCAGATAATTTCACTAGCTTTTAGTATTTTTTCCCCTAAAATATAGTCTTTTTTCATATATATTTTATCAAATAATTGAACTAGTTTTTACATTTTTTTCCTAAAATGTAGTCTTTTTTTGTCTTATATTTCTGATATTTTCACTTGTTTTTATTTTTTTGCCCCTAAAATCTAGTATTTGTATCTATAATTTGTCAAATAATTTAACTAGTTTTAGTATTTGTTTTCTCAAAATCTAATCTTTTTTTAATATAATTTTTTTGTCAGGGGATTTTACTCGTTTTTACAATTGTTTTCCTAAAATCTAGTTTTTTTTATCTTATATTTTGTCTGATAATTTTACAAGTTTAAAAAATAAATTAATCCTAAAATCTAGTCTTTTTATCTTATATTTTGTCCAATAATTTAAGTAGTTTTAGTATTTATTTTTCTTTAAATATAGTCTTTTTTATCCAATATTTTGTCAGATAATTTCAGTCATTTTTAATATTTTTTTCCTAAAATCAAATCTTTTTTTATTTTATATTTTGTCTGATAATTTCACTGGTGTTTAGTTTTTTCCCCCCCTAAAATGTAGCCTTTTTTTATCTTGTATTTTTTTCAGATAATTTCACTAGCTTTTGGTATTTTTTCCCCCTAAAATATAGTCTTTTTTCATATATATTTTATCAAATAATTGAACTAGTTTTTACAATTTTTTCCTAAAATGTAGTCTTTTTTGTCTTATAATTTTTCTGATATTTTCACTTGTTTTTATTTTTTTGCCCCTAAAATCTAGTATTTGTATCTATAATTTGTCAAATAATTTAACTAGTTTTAGTATTTGTTTTCTCAAAATCTAATCTTTTTTTAATATAATTTTTTTGTCAGGGGATTTTACTCGTTTTTACAATTGTTTTCCAAAAATCTAGTTTTCTTTTATCTTATATTTTGTCTGATAATTTTACAAGTTTAAAAAATACATTAATCCTAAAATCTAGTCTTTTTATCTTATATTTTGTCCAATAATTTAAGTAGTTTTAGTATTTCTTTTTCTTTAAATCTAGTCTTTTTTTTTATCCTATATTTTGTCAGATAATTTCAGTCGTTTTTAATATTTTTTTCCTAAAATCAAATCTTTTTTTATTTTATATTTTGTCGGATAATTTCACTGGTGTTTAGTTTTTTTTTCTTCCTTAAAATGTAGTCTTTTTAACGTATATTTAGTTGGATAATTTCATTAGGTTTTAGTAATTTTTTCCTCCTTAAATCGAGTCTTTTTACCTCATATTTAGTTTGATAATTTCACTAGTTTTTAGTATTTTTTTCCTAAAATGTAATATTTTAACACATCTTTTGTCAGATAATTTCACTAGTTTTTACAATTATTTTCCCTAAAATGTAGTCTTTTTTTTATCTTGTATTTTTTAAGATAATTTCACTAGCTTTTAGTATTTTTCCCCCTAAAATATAGTCTTTTTTCATATATATTTTATCAAATAATTGAACTAGTTTTTACAATTTTTTCCTAAAATGTAGTCTTTTTTTGTCTTATAATTTTTCTGATATTTTCACTTGTTTTTATTATTATTTTTTTTTATTTCTAGTATTTGTATCTATAATTTGTCAAATAATTTAACTAGTTTTCTCAAAATCTAATCTTTTTTAATATAATTTTTTTGTCAGGGGATTTTACTCGTTTTTACAATTGTTTTCCTAAAATCTAGTTTTTTTTATCTTATATTTTGTCTGATAATTTTACAAGTTTAAAAAATAAATGAATCCTAAAATCTAGTCTTTTTATCTTATATTTTGTCCAATAATTTAAGTAGTTTTAGTATTTCTTTTTCTTTAAATCTAGTCCTTTTTATTCTATATTTTGTCAGATAATTTCAGTCGTTTTTAATATTTTTTTCCTAAAATCAAATCTTTTTTTTATTTAATATTTTGTCTGATAATTTCACTGGTGTTTAGTATTTTATTTTCCCTAAATGTAGTCTTTTTAACTTATATTTAGTTGGATAATTTCATTAGTTTTTAGTAATTTTTTCCTCCTTAAATCGAGTCTTTTTACCTCATATTTAGTTTGATAATTTCACTAGTTTTTAGTATTTTTTTCCTAAAATGTAGTATTTTAACACATCTTTTGTCAGATAATTTCACTAGTTTTTAGTAATATTTTCCTAAAATCAAATATTATTTTTATCATATATTTTGTTGGATAATTTCACTGGTTTTTAGTAATATTTTCCTAAAATTTAGACTTTTTATCTTACCTTTTGTCAACTCTTCTTCTGCAGTGCTCCAGTTGCGGCGTAAGTTGGAGTTTACAAATGGTTATTCAGACAGAGTACAGTTGGACACAAAAGGAGCATAAAACATGTTTTAATTGGGATTTCCACTCGGATAATAATCATCATCATCATCATGCATGTGTACTTATTGATATGTCCTATTTGGAGGGGGGACAGGTGCACTCCCATGCTGGTGTGTTGTTTACATACTGGTGTGTTGTTTACGTGCTGGTGTGTTGTTTACGTGCTGGTGTGTTGTTTACGTGCTGGTGTGTTGTTTACATGCTGGTGTGTTGTTTACATGCTGGTGTGTTGTTTACATACTGGTGTGTTGTTTACATGCTGGTGTGTTGTTTACGTGCTGGTGTGTTGTTTACATACTGGTGTGTTGTTTATGTGCTGGTGTGTTGTTTACGTGCTGGTGTGTTGTTTATGTGCTGGTGTGTTGTTTACATGCTGGTGTGTTGTTTACGTGCTGGTGTGTTAGCTTTGTCATGATGTCATCTTTCATGGGGAAAATCCTCCTCATCCACTTTTTCACTGGCTTCCTCGTTGTCTTCCACTTACAACACAATAATATTTGCTCAGCCGCCATGTCCATGCGTAGCTGCAGTGTATAAACAGGAGCAGGGCCACAGATAACATGACGTGGGGCGGGGGGGTCATGAGACGCGGACAACGAGCAGACGTGTGGACACAATCATACTATTGCTTCCTCTTGAAAAAGTCCAGCAGGAACAATGGCGACTATTTAGGCGCCACTTTTTCATCCGACTCGCGAGACATTTGTCGTCATTTTCTTCCTTCAACAACACGACCTTGTGTCGACATTGACATATTGAAAACAACTCATACCATTCATCATCATCGCATCGATCATGCATCAACGCAGATTAATCACATTATTTGTTTTACCTTGAAGGGTAACTGCACTTTTTTTGTAGAATGTTATTCACAAGCCTTATGTGAGACAGGAACACGTATGTTTTTATTTTTTTTATTCTAAGTCGTAAATAAATGCTAGCAAAAGTCAGCGAACAATGGAAGTTTTATATACACACTGTAAGTATATATGTAGTATCTAGTAACATTCACAATAACATGTAGTATTTACATATTTTATATACACACTAAGTATATATGTAATGTAGTAACATTCATAATAACATGTAATATTTACATATTTTATATACACTGTAGAATATATGTAGTATCTAGTAACAATCATAATAACATGTAATATTTACATATTTTATATACACACTGTAAGTATATATGTAATGTTGTAACATTCGTAATAACATGTAATATTTACATATTTTATATACACTGTAAGAATATATGTAGTATCTAGTAACATTCATGATAACATGTAATATATACATGATGTAAGTATATATGTAATGTAGTAACATTCATAATAACATGTAATATTTACATATTTTATATACACTGTAGAATATATGTAGTATCAAGTAACAATCATAATAACATGTAATATTTACATATTTTATATACACACTGTAAGTATATATGTAATGTTGTAACATTTGTAATAACATGTAATATTTACATATTTTTATACACTGTAAGAATATATGTAGTATCTAGTAACATTCATGATAACATGTAATATATACATGATGTAAGTATATATGTAATGTAGTAACATTCATAATAACATGTAATATTTTCATATATTTTATGTACACTGTAGAATATATGTAGTATCTAGTAACAATCATAATAACATGTAATATTTACATATTTTATATACACACTGTAAGTATATATGTAATGTTATAACATTCGTAATAACATGTAATATTTACATATTTTATATACACAATGTAAGTATATATGTAATGTTATAACATTCGTAATAACATGTAATATTTACATATTTTATATTCACTGTAAGAATATATGTAGTATCTAGTAACATTCATGATAACATGTAATATATACATGATGTAAGTATATATGTAATGTAGTAACATTCATAATAACATGTAATATTTACATATTTTATATACACTGTAGAATATATGTAGTGTCTAGTAACAATCATAATAACATGTAATATTTACATATTTTATATACACACTGTAAGTATGTATGTAATGTTGTAACATTCGTAATAACATGTAATATTTACATATTTTATATACACTGTAGTATCTAGTAACATTCATAATAACATGTAATATATACATGATGTAAGTATATATGTCATGTAGTAACATTCATAATAACATGTAATATATACATGATGTAAGTATATATGTCATGTAGTAACATTCATAATAACATGTAATATATACATGATGTAAGTATATATGTCATGTAGTAACATTCATAATAACATGTAATATATACATGATGTAAGTATATATGTCATGTAGTAACATTCATAATAACATGTAATATATACATGATGTAAGTATATATGTCATGTAGTAACATTCATAATAACATGTAATATATACATGATGTAAGTATATATGTCATGTAGTAACATTCATAATAACATGTATTATTTCCATATATTGGTCATTTCAATTATTAATTTCACAGACACATCACAACGTTTGCTATTTCATTCAACAACAACAACAACACTACTAAGCATCATGTAGCAGTGTTGCTAAGTGCTAAACAAGATACACAAACATAATAAAACAATCACTTACTGTACAATGTCTGCTCTCACCGGGATAAAGACTGACTGATGGGATGTTTATACGCTGGGAACAAATGCTCCTCTTAAAAAGAGGAAACAAAAGTTATTTTTGCTTGTCTTGAGCAAGAAAATCTGCCAGTGGAACAGTTCCAAATGGTCTTGGTAAGATAGTTTTAAATTAGAAATGATTTATCAGCTTTAAAAAGGTAAAAATGATCTCGAACTTAACAATTAAAGGTAAAAAATAACAAACTTCAAAAGTAGTCCTTCAGAAGATGTGTTGTTTAAAAACAAAAACAAGTTGTCATGTCTGACTGAAAAGGAATATTCATGTGTGGTATTCAGTTTGTTGACTTATGTGGACTAGAAATGAGCAATGCACACTTGAGACTGTGAGTATCTTCCAGAAGCATTCACCACAATCCTCACCAGGATTATATATATATATATATATATATATATATATATATATATATATATATATATATATATATATATATATATATATGTATATATATATATGTATGTGTGTGTGGGAAAAAATCACAAGACTATTTCATCTCTACAGGCCTGTTTCATGAGGGGGGGTTCCCTCAATCATCAGGAGATTTTAATGGGAGCATTCACATACCATGGTTTATATAGGGCACAGAGTGGGTGGGTACAGGCTGGCGTAGGGGCGTGGTGATTGGCTCATGTGTTACCTAGGAGGTGTTTCCGTCTGTGGCGGCATGCTGTTACAATTTCGCTGCGCTTGTTGAGGGATGACAGGTCTGGACGGTAAATAATAAACAGTTTCTCTTTCAAGCATAGGTTGCATCTTTTATTACCACTATTGTAAGGTGTGCTGGATGCAAGAATTTGCCATGTTATTGAATATTCAACATTATTGTCTTTGAGGTCCCAAATGTGTTTGCTGAGTTCTGTGGTATTCCGCAGGTTTTGGTTCCTGAAAGAAGCCTTGTGATTGTTCCATCTGGTTTTGAATTCACCCTCGGTTAATCCTACATATGTGTCGGATGTGTTAATGTCCTTGCGTATTACCTTAGATTGGTAGACAACTGATGTTTGTAAGCACCCCCCGTTGAGGGGGCAATCAGGTTTCTTTCGACAGTTACATGCTTTGTTGGTTTTGGAGTCGCTCTGACTGGGGGTCGACGGCTCATTTGCAATTGTTTTGTTGTGGTTTGAGATGATTCGTCGTATATTGTTCATGCAGCTGTAGCTCAATTTAATGTTGTTCTTGTTGAATACTTTTCTTAGGTTGTTGTCTTTGGGAAAGTGTTTGTCAATCAGATTGAGGAATTTGTGTCCAATGTTCGTTGAGACGTTTTTGCTGTATGGGGGGTTGTACCAGATGATGCCGTTTCGTTTTCTGTTCTTTTTTGGCTGGTTTCCTGGCGTGGGTTCATAGGTGAGGGTGAAATTGTATCCGCTTTCATCAAGGGCTTTTTGGTACGGGGGGGTTGCTTGGTCAAATTCAGCTTTGCTAGATGACAGCATCGATAGCCTTTTATTGATTCCGGTAGGTATTCTTTTCGTGGTGGTGGGTGGGTGGTTGCTGTCATGGTGCACGTATTGGAGTGTTGTGTTGGGTTTCGTGAATGGTTGGTAGCTGTTATTTCTCAGGTTGAAAGTGACGTCAAGGAAGTTGACGGTTTGCTTGTTGGCTTCAATCGTGATCCGTAGGCCGTTCTCTTTGAAAATTTGGCATATGCGCTTCTTGGTATTCTCGCTGCTCCTTGGCGAGGCGCGACACACTGCCAGTCCGTCATCACGGTAAATACCAAGGTTCAGATTGAGGCTAGCGAGCTGGGAGAGGAGGAAACTCCCAACGAGTTCACACGTTTCTGCTCCGTCAAAACTTCCCATAGGACATTAACACATCCGACACATATGTAGGATTAACCGAGGGTGAATTCAAAACCAGATGGAACAATCACAAGGCTTCTTTCAGGAACAAAAACCTGCGAAATACCACAGAACTCAGCAAACACATTTGGGACCTCAAAGACAATAATGTTGAATATTCAATAACATGGCAAATTCTTGCATCCAGCACACCTTACAATAGTGGTAATAAAAGATGCAACCTATGCTTGAAAGAGAAACTGTTTATTATTTACCGTCCAGACCTGTCATCCCTCAACAAGCGCAGCGAAATTGTAACAGCATGCCGCCATAGACGGAAACACCTCCTAGGTAACACATGAGCCAATCACCACGCCCCTAGGCCAGCCTGTACCCACCCACTCTGTGCCCTATATAAACCATGGTATGCGAATGCTCCCATTAAAATCTCCTGACGATTGAGGGTACCCCCCCTCATGAAACAGGCCTGTAGAGATGAAATAGTCTTGTGATTTTTTCCCACACATACATATATATATATATATATATATATATATATATATATATATATATATATATATATATATATATATATATATATACATATATACATACAAACCCCAAAAAGC